>NC_136490.1:90096115-90133615 GCF_053919585.1 Euprymna scolopes
AAATAACGTGCACATCCTACTAACAGTGTTGTTGAGAATATATATTCAAACATACATTATTAAATAATCAGTTTGTGAAGTAATCTTTTACAACGAAATATAACACCTGCAATTATATAAATGTTCAAACTGACAAAAGAAATGTTCTCACATTACTCGTAGTGTAGCCTTGAATATATATTCTTTAAGTCATAATAATTTATTTATTAGTTTAAGAAATCATATTATTAAAAGAAATATTTGTTTATATATATATATATATAATTATATATATATATATACATACATATATATATATATAAAAGTGAACGTGGCTGTGTGTCTGTCTGTGTGTCTGTCTGTCTGTGTATATTTCCCTACGTAATAACTCTGTGAATTTTTAGTCTACAGACTCGAAATTTGATATACAGAGTATTGAGATTTGGGAAAATGGATGTGATCTGTTTTCGGCCGGAAATTTGATTGATAAGGGGTAAAAGTTCGACGATTTGACCTTTGAGAACTCTACCAAACTCCTCCGACAATTTATGGTCTAATCACTTGATATTTTAGATATAGGTTCCGTGGACATGGATCTAACTTAATAACTTGATTTGAGCCCAAAACAATAAATGTTAAGGGGTCATAATAGGGGTCAAAGTTTAAAAAAATTGACCTTTTTTCTTTTTTTTTCTTTCTTTTTTTTTTTTTTTTGCTCAGCATACACCTCCAAACACACGCCGGGCATCCATGCTAGTATATCTATAAAAATGAACGTGTCTGTGTGTCTTTCTGTCCGTGTGTCTGTGTACACTTCCCTACGCAATAACTCTGTCAATTTTTAATCTACAGACTCGAAATTTTATATACAGGGTACTGAGATTTGGGAAAATCTTTGTAATCCGTTTTCGGCCAGAAATTTGACTATTAAGGGGTAAAAGTTTAATGATTTTACCTTTGAGAACTCCCCCGCCAATTTTGGGTCTAAACACTTGAAATTTTAGATATAGGTTCCTTGGACATTGATCTAACTTAATAACTTGATTTGAGCTCAAAACAATAAATGCTACGGGGTCATAATAAGGATCAAAGTTTTAAAAAAATTAACCTTTGCGGTCTCTACCAAATTACTCAGACAATTTCTGATCTAAACATTTGAAATTTTACATAAAGGGTATTCAGAGATAGGACAAGCGTTTTCATCGGTTTGGGGCGAAAATTTGAACTACCAATGTATAAATGTATATATGTATGTTTGCATGTCTGCCTAAAACTTTCGACAGAAGCGACGGATTTTCACAAGATCAGTATCGTTTTGAAGCTCGGCCCGTCAGACGACAAATGCCGAACAATTGCCTAAAATATTAATTTCTTCACCATCAACTGGGCACTTTTCTACAGGGAAGAGTCGCTTTGTACGCCGATATTTTCGAAAGACATCCACTCTTTTCGATTGTCTAGCCTTAATTTAACCCTACTTCACTTTCGGTTTGGCGGAGGTCGTAACAGCAAATAGGTCACATTTTTCCTCGTTCTTTTCTTCCTTCGCAGTATGGGTTCGAGCTTTCCTTCTTATTACCGCTTTTTTGTTTTTTTGTTGTTTTTTTTTTAGCTCACACACATCTCCAAACACCTGGGCAATTTATTCACCCCAAACAAAGCGCATGTCCACTTTGATTTGGAGGTTACTATCAGGGACATATGCCATGGGGGTACTATGTAGGGAGTTGAGCAGCAAGATGTCTGTTCACATTACACTTGAACTTCTGTATGTCAGTACGGTTAGGGAAGCAGGAACCCGAAAGGAATTTCCAAAGTCTAGCAGTTCTGAGGAAGAAACTACTGGGGTAGAAATTCTCTTACATTTAGTGATCTCTACTGTGTAGGGGTGGGATTTAGCTGCAAGTCGGGTTTGTCAGATGTATTTACGTCGAGGGGGTTAAAGTGCTTCATTTTGTCTATGGGACCGAGGCTGAAGCTTAGTTCAGGACCTATCAGTGTGGCGATCCCTTTTAAACCATGTCTAGGAAGGAGAGACCATTAGCAGATACACCAGCCCAAATGTGACAACAATACTTCATACATGGGTGAATGGTTGCCTATAGTTTTCTAGCGCGGTAGAGAGAGCCTACCATCTTCGCAGCCGTCTTAGATATGCTCTCACTGTAACTGTTCCAACTCATGTTATACCGAGGAGTTTTAAACAAGTATTTTCAGGTAATATGTCTTTGGCCATTGCTATTAATGGTAGAGAATATTTATGTAATTATTGAAGGAAACAATCCTAGTCTTGGCAGGATTGAATGTGGCCATCCATTTATGTCCCCATTCCACTACAGATTTGAAGTCTTCCTCTAGTGTTTCTTCCATTTCCTTAGATATGTGGTCATTTTTCCCCGTTGTGCCTGTTATAGAGCGTGGTGTCATCAGTACATATATATATATATATATATATATATATATATATATATATATATATATATATATAAAGCTGAATGTCTGTGTGTATGTGTGTGTGTCTGGTCACGAATAGGCTCTTATATGGTTGACTATTTTAAAAAAAACTGATTGCATATAATGATAGAAGATGTATCGAGACACAGGAATGGGTATGTTTGATCTGGTAGAACAGTGGTTCATTAAAATTGTGGGGTCTGCGTTCGCGCCTGGTCTACAAAGTATGGAAATAAAAAAATTTTAAATGAAAAAAAAACGTTTACAAGTGTTCTTGATATAGATGTACATAAGAATGCTTTGATAAGTATGTTTTAACTTAAATAGGGATGGTATAATAAAATTGCGGGGTCTGCGTTCGCGCCTGGCCTCCATAGAATGGAAATAGGCACAAACTTTAATAAAGATTTTTCATATCTATCTGCCTAAGTATACTTTTATTATTATGTTTCAGTTTGAAGAAATATGGTATAATAAAATTATGGGGTGTTCGTTCGCATCTGACCTCCATAGAATGGAAATATGTCACAAAGTTTAACAAGGTTTTTTAATATAGATCCACAGAATATTGTGGTAAGTGTTTCAGTGTGAACAGGTATGGTATAATAAATTATGGGGTTTATCTATTTTATTTTTGCTTTCATCATATTATGCTTTGGTTTTGATACCCCCAAATTCGAAGCTATCTCTTTACAACCCTTCCTTTTCATAACCTATCATACTTTCATAAATCAGAGTCCATTTTCTGTAGGCTGTTTTTGAACCCAGTCAACGACGGGTACTTTTGCTAGTATATATATATATAATAACAAAGGCCTATATTCCAAATTTCATGATGTTGTCCATCTTACAATTTATTCCTTTAAGTACGTTGACATGCACAATACTTGGCAGCACCTGTTTCATAGCGCAATTTAACTATAATATCAATTAATGAATTTATTTTGTCTATTTACTCATCAGAACAAAAAGTACTTATCAATTCATTAAAATAAATAAACGCATATGGCTATGATTACAAAAGCCGGAAGTTGCAATAACCTTTCATTTTTTTCCCTTTATTACGCAATGTTTGAAAACGAAAATACATTTTTAAATATAAACCTATATATGTGTGTATGTGTGTATGTATTTACAATTTTAAATTGGGTTTGTTTTGATCTGCCTCATATCGCACACATACAAAATTATTTTCCGGGGGAAATTTTTCAAATTATTGACAAAAAATTTATCAAAAGGAACTTATTTAGGAAAAATTATAAACTAGTATGACGCCCAGTTATCTTTTTCTATAAATACTAATTTTATGAAAACTATAATAAGTTCTAACAGTGCTTAAGTGGCAAGGAAATTGAAAATTGATGGCTTCTTGACAAATCAAAACATTGAAGAGGAATCACTTTGCAACTTCAGAAATATTGACGAATGTCCGTTAGAAAGTAAATGCTTCATTTCTAATGTAGTATATAAATGTGAGGTAATTCATAATGATAGAATCAAAACATATATTTGGGCCACAGACTGTTGACTAAAACCTGATTAAATGTAATAGATGGAATTTTTTTTAAATATATCTTCTTGGTGTAAATATAAATAAAATAAGTAAATAACGTAATAAATAAAATAAGATAAAATGAAATTTAAAAAATAAGGTAAGATAAGGTTGTAATTGAAAGTACAAATAATCTAAATAAATAACCCGAATGCAATAAATGATTGATGACAATTAAATCATTAATTAAAATAGGATATATATATGTAATAGATTACAACATGGAATAGGAAATATATTTATATTATTTAGCATTTAAATATTAAATTAGCATATGAAATGAAAGGTGTGAAGCTTGAAAAATTAATCTAAATATAATAATAAAGAAATGAGAATTTAATCTCTTATTGTAAAAACAAACTCATGTATTTTATACTGAAATACGAAACACCTGATTTTAAAATAAATATAAAGGAAATTATGATATATTTTATTCAGCAAATTTAAACTAGTCCATATATACATGTATCAAGATAACTATTGGTCTGATTGTAATATTTACACATGTTAATTATTAGTTACAAATAATAACATTTTAAGAATATAGATATAATAAAATATCAAATGGGAAGGCGGATATAGATTAAACTATAAGTTATAATGATCATATAAATAAAATTAATATATTAATTACATATTAGGAATAAAATCCTTAAATATTAATTTATTTGCAATAAGAAATGTGTATATGGTTAGAGAATAATGTAAAAATTTAATACTAGTAAAAATATGATTGAATAAAGTTATGTACAATGAGCTAACCAATTTACACAAGTTTGGAGATAATTATTAAATTTTATTTCAATATTTGTACATAATAATTGCAGGTGGATTATAATAAATTTGAGGATTAAATTTTTAAATAAATTTTTAAAGAGTTAATTAATTAAATTAAATTAAATATCAAATAGATACAATATGAAACAGCTCACATTGTCTTAAAATTAAGATAATTTTAGAATAACAATGGAAATAAATTAAAATACTTTTTTAATTGAATACAATTAAATAAGATATATAAATTAATAGATGAATATATGATTGATAGAATGCAAGTATATGTCAATAGTAGCAAAACTAAATAATCATAATACAGAAATATAGCTTAAATTATATTGGATACTTACGGAATACTAAGTATAGAGACAGTGTAAAATTTATTTAATTTTAAATAAATAAACGTTTTTGTTTGTTTTTTCAGAATGTCCTCAGATATTTTGTTCACTTTTCACACAAATATATATTGACTTATCAAAATACAATACAAATGATAATCCACAGTTCAAATGTTCCCACTGGTCCCTTGAAGAATATCTTATAAGAATATTAACAACAAAAAAATGAAACTGCCAAAAAATCATTCGCCGTTGTTTGTTCATTTGAATGTCAAAGTTTGGTTCAAGATCCGTGCGAATGATTAATGACTTCGTACAACTGATTTCTTAAATTTTGATTTATTTTTAAGGAGGGGGAATTATCGTATTTATATTTGACGGATAAGACATATCACTGTATTATCTTCTATAAAAACACTTTCAAAAACTTGTAATGTTTGATTATCAACGATAAGATCGTTTAAATTCTGTCAAGCATCGATGGATTACATAGGACACTTACTGCGATATAGGTTTAGGGCAATGTTATCGACTGGATTTATATGCTGTGTCTTATTCAAGTTTCATACGTGTACTTAGTGATGTATTGAAATATATGTCTTGGTGGAGTTGTATTGTTTGAATATAATACGGATATATTTTGCATTAAAAAATGAAAAGAAAAATGGCGGCATGTCTTGCGAACTAAAGCGACATTTCGTTATTCCTATGCAAATAAGATCGTCAACGCGGACCAAAATCATGTTGCCAAGAAAGGAGACAGGCATTTTAGAATCGTCACATTTCAATACTGTACGTACACACACTGAGATTTCAGTGTGTGTACGTACAGCACTGAAGTGTGACGTTGTTTACCTCAAAAACAAAACCAGAATTATGCCTGCAACATATTGCACGTATAATCATCACTTGCAGTGTAGAAAGAGTGCTTCCGTATTCCATTAATAGACAATTTACTTTTAAAGATAATTTTTGGGGTAATGATAATGTAAACTGTCGTTTTTGGATCGGATGACTATCATGCTTATTATATTTCTTCGTGTAAAACTAGCCATTAGTCGCGTGCTCTCGTGTAATGAATGAATGCGTGAATGTAGGATTGACATGAAATTCTTAAAGATAAACTACAATGACCGAAAAATGGATTGAAATGACTTAAATAAATAAAAAGTAAATAACTAAGAATGACTTTAATGAACTTAAGGATGAATTAAGGACCTTAAGAATGACTTGAATGCTTAAAAAATAACTGGAATCCTTCAAAAACAACTTGAACGATCTGGAGAATGACTTGAATGGCTTTGAGACTGACTGGTTGTAAAGTGGGTTTACATTAAATTAATACAGAAAAGTGATCCCCCACTTTATATCAAAAAGTTACAAACATAAGTTAGCATGTAGTAAGAACAGATACTACACTTTGATTTTGGCCAAAAGGCCAACAAAAGGGTATTTATTTGCTCCCCCACCGAGCAAATTAGCTCTCCGGGGAGTAGAGGAGCTGGATAATAGCAATTGGTATGAAGGGTTGCCCCTACATTGACCAAGGTCTTATATGTGGGATTGCCTCCACATATGGTCTTTGCTTGCAGTATCTGTCGGAACAGATACTACACTTTGATCTTCATATTTAATTTTTTCCGTTTAAAGAAAAAATTACAATTAAAAAATTTTCAATATAAAATTTAAAAATTTTAAAAAGTAAAATCTCCAAAAGACAAAACAAATTTAGGCACAAGGCCCTATAAGATCTGGGGAGGGGAGTGTTCCAGGGTCTTTGTAACGAAAGTAAAAATTGGAGTCTTTGGCGACTTACTCTTGACTGGCAACATTTACCACAATAACTAATTCACTGTGGAATATAAAGCTAACTAATGAATTGCCAGCGCTTAAGCAAAACGCATATATTTACAATATCTGTGTGTGTGTGTGCATTTTTTAAATAAAATAAGTATGTGTGTGTGTGTGTGTGTGTGTGTGTGTGTGTGTGTGTGTGTGTGTGTGTGTGTGTGTGTGTGTGTGTGTGTTAAAAAAGTTCAATTCATTGAAAAATAAAAGTTCTTAATTTGGTAACAAATACTTCGTGTTGGGGAGTGGGGAAAACAACCTAGAAAAAATGATCAAATAAAATTGCCTAGTGCATTGTTAGTAAGGTCCCTCCCTGAGCTAATCTAAGTAGTTAGATCCCCTACTGGTTTTCGGGGCGGGGTGGATTCTTATCGGGTATTGGGGGAAAAATAAATAAAGCATAAAAAAAAACAGAAAAAAGGGGGCTAGAAGGCGACCTCCGAGTAAGGGTTGACCAGGGGTGACAAAACAAAAGAGGGGCGATAATGGTAGGGTAGCCTCGGAAGGTTCTCTAGTGCCAAAACAAACAATCGGGGGACCGGATCTCATTTGTACCACCAGTCAAGAGTCTCTTTAATTTTCTATTGCTAACCTAGTGGGATGGGTTCCGTAGGATCCAGTACCGCGTGTTCCATGCCTATGGTGGTAACACGAATTCAAACTTGGCGCCTTGTTGGATGCACAAGCTAGTGTTATACACCCACCTCTTGTCAAAGACCACTCAAGGCAACCTTCTCCAATCGCATCTGATCTTTACTTTAAGCAGATATTTAAAATAGACGATCAGATCCCGATCCGGAACAGATATCCCTGCGCGGAATCGCTTGAGGCGTGTGATCCATATGACCATTCTCGCTACTGCTAGGATCGTCAGAAAACCCATTCTTTTCTCCCTAGGCAGCGGCGGATCAATGTTCTCTACAAAGTATGACTCGTCGAGTTCAAGTAGGAGCATGGCATCGATGCGAGCCGTTACCTCGTTGACGTACCCTAGGAGGGTCTTGAGCCTGCTGCAGCGGAAAAAAGCATGACCGACCGTTTCCTTCATGCCTTCGTTGAAGCGCCGGCAATAGGCCCGGGTCTCTTCTTGTGCAAGTGGAGTTCGTCAAAGAGGGGCAGTGCGTTCCGGACAAGTTGCCGGAAAATTCCGAGTTGGTAAGAAAGTCCCGTCCCGGCGCCCAACTCCAGTGAGAGCGGACCTTTTCTAACAACATCCCCATCCGCTTAACTAGCCGTGCCTTTTTGCTACGCCTCACTAGGTCCCGATAAAGCCTGTTCATAGACTGTTCGAGGACACTGGCCCCGGCAACGCTCTAAGTGCGGACTGGCATTCGGCGTACAATTTTTGTTCCCCCCTCGGTCTCCGCCGAGCTTCGACGTAGGGGTTAGATGAGAGATTGGAAAACGAGCTTTCAACCGCAGTGACCCATGGAACGTCTACGTACAGTGAACGGTTCAGGAAGGCCACCCTCTCTTCTCGTGCTTGTGACGCAGGAGATCGGGCAGTCCCAAACCTCCCTTGCTCGGATTCGAAGACCTCTCTGCAAACATAATGCTTACCCTCGTTTCACAAGAGTGAGTCGAGGTACTACACTTTGACCTTTATATTGAATTTATTTCGTTTAAAGAAAAAATTACAATTAAAAAAAATTCCAATATAAAATTAAAACATTAAAAAAAGTAAAATCTCCAAAAGACAAAACAAATTTAGGCACAAGGCCCTATAAGATCTGGGGAGGGGAGTGTTGCAGGGTCTTTGTAACTAAAGTAAAAATGGAGTCTGTGGCGACTTTACTCTTGACTGGCAACATTTACCACAATACCTCATTTACTCTGTGGAATCTAAAGCTAACTAATGAAAACCCCAGCGTTTTTACAAAAAGGATATATATATATATATATATATATATACAATTTCTGTATGTGTGTGTGTGTGCGCGCGCATTTCTTTTTTTTATATATTAAAATGTGTGCGTGTGTGTGTGTGTGTGAAAAAAGTTCAATTCATTGGAAAAAATAAAAAGTTCTTGAATTTGGAAGAAAAATAGTTCGTGTTGGGGAGTGGGAAATATAGAAAAAATGTACAAAAAATAAAATTAGTGCATTGTTAGTAAGGTCCCTCCCTAAGCTAATCTACGTAGTTAGATCGCCTACTGTTTTCCGGGGCACCGAAAACAAGCGGGGAGATCCCCTATCTTGGCCAAAAGGACAAGAGAAGCTTAAAAAGCTCAGAAGAGCATCTATTAACAACAGACCTTTGATCTTAACCAAAAAGACCAAGCATAAAAGTGTTACGGACAGACCGACAGATCGACCGACCGACCGAGTAACCGACGGAGTGACGTATAGAGTCGCTTGCACGCGACTAAAAATATACATTGAAATACATAATCTATATATTAATACTTATATGTTATTTTATATGTTATGTTATTTTCTGTGTCACGCTTACACCCGGGTTGTTTAATTATGTACTTCCATTTCTTGTCATAAACAATTTTACCAAGACTTTTTCATAAGTTTTGGTTTAGGTTTCGATTATAGCTGATAGCACTTAAGTCATCTATTTTTTTTTTATAAATAATTTTATCAAGAATTATTCATAAGTTTTGGTTTCGGTTTCGAAAGAATGAACTCAGGTTATATATATATATATATATATATATATATATATATATATATATATATATATATATATATATATATATATATATTTCATGCGTTTTTCTTTCGGGGTTCGATTCAAGAGAATGCCCCGAAGTCATATGGATATATTTTTTTAATTTTGGAAATCCCACCTTTATAATATATAAAAATAGATAGCGCATTAATTCTATAATAATCTATACAGAAATCTGCAAGAATCGAAATATAATATTTAAGCGTACTTTACGACCGGGCTTTGCAGGGTGTCCATGCTAGCTTAGATAAATACTTTTGAAGTTTTAACAAAAAAGCTACAATAATATCAGAGCGTCTCCATTTACACTGAACATCTACAGAATGCCAACATCAATGTATTACATATAAACGAGTCCCCTGTGGAAGTTCCGCAGGTCCCGCTAGTCAATAAATATTATCATTTATGGATATTTTTATTTCATCAAACAGTATTTACCTACAAAGCATAGAAAAATCGCGGGTTGTGGACTCAACATGGCGTGTTCAAATTCAGTAAAGCTACTTTTGGAGAGGCATGAATTCATTTTCTACCTTTAGCATAGTTAGGGCATTAGTTAAGAAGCACGACAATGCTTAACACCAGTCTGTCTACGTTAATCTACATCTTTTCTTTTAGATCTTTCCTTTTCGGGGGGTGCGATTGTGATTGCGCAACCATTGCCTTACTACAAAATTCCTCGTTAAGCAAGCACCTTTCCAGGATGGATTGATTGTTTTCGAAGTAAACACTGGTAGCATACGATCTATGTATTACTCTGTACATATCGTCAAAGATGGCCGCCAAGATGTCAACGGCGGCAGGAATTATGGTGATTGTCCACGGAAGAATCTCTCGTAAGATGATCTTAAGAATGATACCATGTTGTGATGATGCCAGCTTAGTGACAAAGAGAATTACCAGTATATCACAATCCATTATTTTTCCGTGCATTTGACAACATGAGGACATTGAGATATTCGATCCAAGCCGAATCGTTGACAGAAATGAATGACCCGCAAAATGCCAATAAGAAAAGTATGCGTGGCGTAATGCGTGTGTACTTAAGCCGATTGTGATCTACAAAGAAATAGTACAAACGCAGGTATAATTGTAAACTGTTGAATGGACTTGTGTCACGCTTAAATGATGTAGATATCGATATTGGCTAACTTCACTAGTTTGTTTCTTTAAATGTGAATTATTGACAGGGTTTTTAATTCCGACATATATCGTACATCTGTTTAATGTTTCGTTGTAGAGAGGAGATTCTTTTCTTCCTATTTTACAATTTACTGTTTTACTGCATTAATTCAATTTTGTTTTTTATATATTTCGTATCCAGGGGTTCTATTACATTTATTTTGTTATATGTCTATTCTTTTTTTTTTTTTTACATTTTCACCCCAAACAAGGCAAATTGCCACTTTGGTGTAGGGGGCTACTATCAGGGGCAACAACTACTGGGGTACTATGTAGGGATTTGGGCAGAAAGATGTCGGTTCACGTTACACTTGAACTTCTGCACGTCAGTACTGTTGGGGAAGCAGGGACCTGGAATAGAATTCCAGAGTCTAGCGGTTCTGGGGAAGAAACTATTGGAGTAAAAAGATCTTTTACATCTATGGATCTCTACAGTGTGGGGGTGGGATTTAGCAGCCTGTCGGGTTTGTCGAGGGTGCTCACGTCGTGGGGGCACAAGTGATTACAGTTCGTCAGAGCATCCACCACTAAAATACTTGTAGAAATGGCAGAGGGATGCAACATTTCGTCTGAAGCTTAGATGCCAGTTCAGGGCCTATCAGGTTTGCGACTCTCTTTTGAACTTTGTCAAGGAGCGAGAGACTAGTAGCAGATGCACCAGTCCAGATGTGACAGCAATACTCCATACATGGGCGAATGGTGGCCTTATAGAGGTACAGGATACTTTCGGGTGTTAGTAGTTGTTCAGCACGGTAGAGAGAACCCACCTTTCTTGCAGCGGCCCTGGCAATGCCTTCAATGTAATTGTTCCAACTAATGTTTCCTGTGAACGTTAGGCCAAGGAGTTTGAAAGATGTACTCTCAGATAAAGAGTCGTTGGCCATTGCTATAGGTGGTAGAGAGGGTTTCTTGTAATTATTGAATGAAACTAGTTTAGTCTTGGCAGCATTGAACGCGACCAACCACTTTTGTCCCCATTCCACCACAGATTGGAGGTCTTCCTCTAGTGTTTCTGCCATTTCTTTAGAAATGTGTTCATTCGTCTTCCTGTCGTGCATGCCATAGAGTGTAGTGTCATCAGCATATATACCCATCTCAGAGGCAATTTTGTCGGGGAGGTCATTTATGAATATCAGGAACAATAGAGGTCCAAGGATAGAACCCTGGGGCACCCCCGCATTTATATCATATTGTTTAGATGTACGACCGTCGAGGACAACCTGGATTTTTCTCTTATCTAAGAAGGATTTAATTATGTTAAGTATTCTACCAGTGATACCGTATGGTCTAATTTTCCTGAGGAGACCCTCATGCCATACTCTGTCAAAAGCCTTAGATATATCTAGAGCTACCGCTCTGCCCTCCCCCGCTTTGTCCAGTGAATGGTATATACGTTCAGATATTACAGTTAGGATGTCTGCTGTGGAACGGGCTTGTCTAAATCCATATTGTTTGTCAGTCAGAAGTTTAGCATCTGTAAGGTGATGGACTAGAGCATGGTTAATTAAGGTCTCAAATATTTTCGCAAAAAGTGGGAGGAGGTTAATGGGGCGATAATTTAATGGGTCAGTCCTTTCACCAGAATTCTTGAATACTGGTACAACAAGAAGCAGTTTTCCAACAGCCCGGAAAGCAAGCTTCATTAAGGCATTTGTTGTAGAGTTTGAAGAGAACTGGAGCTACTTCGGCTGAGCACTTTTTTAATAGCACAGCTGGGATAAGATCGGGTCCACATGCTTTTGAAGTGTCAAGGTTTTTTATGACAGCATGCACCTGAGCAGGGGTGGTTTTCAGATCGTCTAGCGTGGCGTCTGTCTGCATAGGAAAGTCAGGTAGGGGGTTGTTGGAAGGGTCCAGTGTGGAGTTGAAGGCAAACCGACTGGCAAGCATGTTAGCCTTGTCAGTTGCTGAGGAGACAACCTCGTGATTGTTGGTTGCAGTTGTCTTCTTTAACGACGGGTGTTGATGGATTTTGTTTTCACTTTTATTGTTATTGCTATAAAAAGCATAGTATGAAAGATATGTAATTGAAAACGTTATTTCACAATGGATGTACTATTGTTATAATACTGCATATCAGCTTAATATGCAAGCGATAACAAACATACCTTTGTACAGCAGTGCTAAAATGTCAGACTAGTTATGAGTTCGATCCTTGCTAAAGTTAAGCCCAATTAACACACACAAACACACACACACACACACACACATATATATATATATATATATATATATATACTAGAGCGATAGAGTAAGGGTAGAGAGTAGGTACAAATGACAGTGAGTAAATAAGCAAAATAGAACTAAACAGACTAAAAAAAATCAACATGGAACTGTGCATTTTTTATTTGATATTCTGTTTCACATTGATAACATTTTGAAAAAAAAAACTGTAACGAACAACCTAATTCAATTTCGCATACTAAGCAACATAATTCCAGGGTAATTTTTCCTGTTTCACGTAGTTTTTAATTGTTTTATAGCAAAACCCAATTGAATAGCAATCTTTACCTGCACACACCATTTTGATGCTACTAAACCTTATGTCTATAAACATTCCAATTTTGATAAAAATCTATTATACGGCTAACAAGGAGACCTGACGTTGTCCAGAATTGAATGAAGATCAACAAATGCTGTATCCTCCCATACAATTATTGTCATCGAAATCAGTTAAATCACCAATTTTTAAATCAAATCGATTGAATGCCTTCTCTGGTTAGGACCTCGTCCTCGAATTGTTTTCTCACTGCAGAAATTCTTGATTTTATAAAATTATCTTTGGAGTAAATAATGGGTAATCAACAATTCCCTCACTATCAAACAATTATGCGGTTGTTCGCACAGCAACCGAGAAGGCTAACATGCTTGCCAGTCAGTTTGCCTCAAACTCTACGTTGGACCCAGCAAACCACTTCCTCCCTGGTTTTCTTTGTAGACAGAAACTACATCAGATGATCTGAAAATCACCTCTTCTCATGTAAATGATATCATAAAAGCCTAGACACCTCAAAAGTATATTGATCTAATCTAATCCCGGTTATACAATTAAAAATATGCTCCGCTGAGGTTGATACAATTCTCTCCAAACTTTTCAACAAGCGCCATAACGAATATTGCTTTCTTGACTGCTTCTGTGGTGCCAGTTTACAAGAATTTTGGCGACAAAAATGACCCATTAAATTATCGCCCCATTAACCTATTCCCTCTTTTCGACAAAATATTTGAGTCCATTATTAATTTAGCTCTAGTCCATCATCTTACAGTTATTTAACTTCTGTCCGACTAACAATATGGATTTACGCAAGCCCGATCTACTGCATTTATCCTAACTCTATATCTGAACTCATATACCATGCACTGGATAAAGCAGGGGAAGGTAGGGCAGTAGCTCTAGATATATCTAAGGTTTTTGACAGGGTATGGCACATACATAGGAAAATCAAACCATATTGTATTACTGGACGAATACTTAACATATTAAACCCTTTTTAAATAAGAGAATATTCCAGGTTGTCTTTGATAGTCGTAGTTAAAACAATAGGATGTAAATGCAGGTGTTCCTGAGAGGTCGGTCTTTGGACCTTAATTATTCCTAATATTCATAAATGACCTCCCTGATACAATTATCTCTGGGGTGGGTATATTTTATCTATAACAGGCACAAGAGGAAAACGAATGAACACATTTTCAAGGTAATGGCGGAAACCATAGAGAAAGACCTCCAGTCTGTAGCAGAATTGGGACGAAAATGGATGGTAATATTCAATGTTTCCAAGACTAAGCTTCTTTGCTTTAATAATTAAAAGACACCTTCTCAACAATCAATAGCTATGGCTAATGATACATTACCTCAAAATACTTCGCTCAAACTTCTCGGCTAAAGTTCACAAGGAACATGAGTTTGAACAAATGCATAGAAGGCATTGCCGCAACTGCTGCGCTAGAAAGTTCTTTACTCCTGAAAGTATCCTGTACCTCTACAATACCATCATTCGCCCATGTATGGAGTATTGCTGTCACATTTTAGCTTTGTGCATCCGCTACTAGTCTTACACTCCTGGATAGGGTTTATAAGAGAGTCGCCAACCTAATAGGTCCCGAACTGTCAGCTAGGTTTCAACCTCCATCTCATCGACGAAATGTTGCATCCTTCTGCCTGCTTTACAAGTATTTTAATGGTAGATGCTCTGACGAACTGCAAGCCCTTGTATCCCCTCGACGTAAGTGCCCCGAAAAACCCGACAAGCAGCAAAATCTCACCCCTACATAGTAGAGATCTCCCAGAAAGCCTCCTACTCTAATAGTTTCTTCCTTGCTAGACTTTGGAATCCCTTTTTTGTGTTCCTGCTTCCCCGACTGTACTGACATGCAGAAGTTCAAGAGCAAAATAAACAGACATCTTTCTGCTCAACTTCCTAAATAGTAACCCTGCAATGTATGTCCCAGATTATAGTCACCTACATCAAAGTAGCACTGTGTCTTGTTGGAGATGATAATGGAAAAAATGTACTTTCACCAAAGAAAAAGCCATACAAATGATATTGTTGTACTGATATATTAGGTACAATAAAATATTCAATAGAGAATTGGGTCTGTAATAAATATTAAATGTGTATGAATTAAAATATAATTAAGCGCATTTTACAACCGCACAAGTCACCCCACCCGCTCGTCATTTAATAAAATCAGTAACTGAACCATTTATAACATAATTTGAAAATGTTCTAAGTTTATAGGGGTTCTATTACACTTTCGAATGTGTGATGTTTGGCCGTTCATTTCCCCCAATAATTTCATATTTGTAAACTTAAACATAATGTAAAAAGGAGGAAAACTATCAAACGCTGAAAAACTGATTGATTTTTTGCTAATAGGTATTATTAATTATTTACAAATACGTAAATTACTAAAAGACATACATCATGTTTTTATACTGAAATGGAATTTTATATTCTCTTGAAGTTGCTTATCACTCATCATTTGTACTGAAGATGAAGATTACATGATTTTTGCATCTGAATTTATTTTCTATATATGTATAAACAAACTAGTATTTCCGGATATTATCATTTAACTTGGTATAATTTTCATCACCTAGTATATTTAATGAGTTTTATCCCATGTTTACTTATTATTTAGCGTTAATAACTTTGTTTTTATACTTAATACTACTTTTGTTGTACCACTTAACATTAAGGTCTTTAATCATCCTATTCGTTCTGCATTTATTTACTTATTTGGTTTGTAGGTTATTCATGGGTTCCCTATGTTTTCAATAGTTATGCTGTATACTTATTAGTGCCAATTATTCTTTCATTAGGTTTATATTCACTATACCATGTTCTACCGTATCACCGTATGTTTACGATGTGTGCTTGCCATTTTTTAATTGTTTCAAAAGCGATGAAATATCAAGTGATGAATTATGCTTATGCATAATATCTATATAAAAAAAGATTGTGCTCGTACAAACGTCAATGTAAAGTGATATAAGAAACACCAAACACATGTGTATTTTATAGTTGTTCAACTGCAAGAACTTTGATATACACCAATATCTATATGTAAAATCTTATAATTATCTATATCTACTTTGGTGTTTCGTCTTACTTCAATGAAGTTTTCAAAAATTAAGGGGCTCCTTTTTCCGGGATAACATTTGATCTCTATGAAATATATAGATTTTCGTGTATTTTATTAAAGTTTCCATTTATCTCTCAAACACTGGGTTAGTAAAGAAGTAGGAAACGTAATTTCCCTCTCCTCAATTGATCATTTAAATATGTTATATGTGTATTGATTTCTTGTGGAATTGATCTAGTCTGGTGAAGCATTTAACTTCGTTCTGTTACTTGAGGAAATGTGCACCATTCCCCTTAAAAGTAAGTGCAAGTTGGTCAGCACGAGGTAATGTTTACTGTTCTTTAAATACTACGTTATTTGGAATATTTAGTCAGGGAAATTATCGCCATGCCAGGGTGTCCTGACAAAACCCTGTCCAAAGAGACCTTAGACATTCTAGTATAGTGTTTAGTAAGCATTCAAGTTTTATATATATATATATATATATATATATATATATATATATATATATATATATATATATATGACGCTTAGTATGTGTTGGGAGTATTGAAATAAATTCCAAAATTGTAAATTTGTCGGGTTGCTGCTGTTAAGAATCGTACATAGGCTGTTTAAGACCCATATAGACTTATGTTTTTATGCACTTATTTTTGCCCAGCTAGTATAATGATGAGTGAGAACTACCATATACTTAAATAATAACAATGGGCAGAAACAATTGTACGCGAATATTGCAAATGAAACTGTAATTTTTCAAAATAAATATAAAAATGTGTCCGCTTCTGGTGAATCTGCACAGTATATATATACATATATATATATATATATATATATATATATATATATATATATATATATATATGTGTGTGTGTGTGTGTGTGTGTATATATATATATATATATATATATATATATATATATATATATATATATATATATATGAATATCATCGGAATTTTGATGTATTAAAATTTTGGTTAAAAATATCAATAATATATATATATATATATATATATATATATATATATGTATATATATATATATATATATATATATATATATGTTGATATTTTTAACCAAAATTTTAATACATTAAAATTCCGATAATATTCATATAGCAATAAATTCAAAGTCAAAATTAATTGACTCAATTATTTAAGCTTCATGATTATCAGTTTTTATATAACATATATTGTATTTGCCCAATAATCAAGACAACAAAATATAAAATAAGAACATCATATTTTCAATTTTCTTATAAATTGTTGGAATATCATTTAAAAAGCAGAAATAAGAAAATGAGGAGATTACTAAGTTCGAAACTTATCGGAAAAATAAAAAATTAAAAAATTAAAATATTAGAGTGGTGTGAAGGTAGGTTCAACTGCTTGATCTCTTAAATATAAGTTATGAATGTATTCATATATGTAAAACTAGTATAGTTTGCCGTCTCAAGAGTAGTTCTTTTGGAATATTTTTAAAAGATATATTTAAAATTGTCTAATTCTTTATGAAACAATTGTAACGCATAAGAAAATACACAATATGATGTTCTCATTTTATATTGTGTTATCTTGATTTTTGCGAATATATATATATATATATATATATATATATATATATATATATATATATATTAGATGGTAATTGTTACAGTTCCCTAGGTTATAGACATCTTCATATTCTTTTATCTGATAGCAACGTCCGTGTCTTCCAAGATATTTCTTTTTCAGACCTTTATTTCATTGTTATCGGTCATATAATACACATAGATTTAGCAGTTTTCCTAGTTTTATTGGAATGGCATACTTTATAAGTTTTCTTGTGCCTCTTCACTTCAAATACTGATTTGCATATTTTGCTTAAAACCAAATAATTTTTCAATTTGAAGGTACGTTAATGTAGTCAACTGAGTGTTATCTTTTGTAATATTTTATTTACATAGTTGCATATTCATAAACATATAAAAAGTGTTTCCCCTATCTTTTCCATATGTATAAATATATACATATATGTATATATAACATACATACATATATATATATATATATATATATACATATATATACATATATATATCGAAAATGCAACATTTTAATTACACAACTGATGAATACTCTATTTGACTCTATTCTTATTGTAAAAGCGTTTATAGGTATTTAATTTCCTTTAATGGTTCCATGTGTTAATTACCGGTGACTTGTAGGAAAGATACGAGTTTACGAAGTAAAAGGTGACTTTGTGACTGAGTTCGAATCTGTTAACCAGCAACAAGTATCACTTCCTACACTGATGAATACATTAGCATGAAATACTAGTGTCTGTAGGTAAAAAAATACTTGTTAACATTTATTTAAAAACGATTATGTAAATACATTAAAAGTGTGTTTTAGTAGTGCCTGCTTTTATACATGCTTGATGCTAATTTTAACAAGTTTGTATTCGCATACTTACAAGTGCTAATTTTGTCCATTAAATAAGGAAATTTTCACAAACTGAATTTTTATCAGGATTGAAATTATAACAGAAAATATTTACACGGTAAAAGTCATTAAAATGCGTGTTACTCTATATAATTATATAAAGTCAACTATGTGTATATGTTTATATATTTCTACTAATAAAATTCACTATTATATTAGTCAACCAACCATTATAAATTTTTAGATAGTTAGGCAAGATTAGTTAATGTCGACTATATTTATTTTTATGCAAAGAAGGGAAAGGGTGCGGCGGAAACACTTTCTGTAAATTCAGACACATCTATTTGGGAAACACCAAGGACAATGTATTTTATAATCATTCAACGCTTAAGAATCATACACTACTCCAATGTCTATACGTAAAATCTTGATAATAGATTATCTATACTTATATATATGACGATTAGTATGTGTTAGGGTTATAAAAAAAACTTCACACATTGTGAATAAATCTTGTAGTTGATGTTAAATGAATGTATATAGGTTATTTATGAAATAATTAGTTACCCACCTGGTATAATGATAATTAAGAACTATTATGTACTTAAATACCAGAAATTGGCGGAAAAAATTGTATAGGAATATTGCTAATAAAACTGTATTTTCAAATGAACATAAAAATGTGTGTCTGTCTATGATAAAGTGGTACTTTATAAAAATATTTATAACTCTAGTATTGCACTATTGAGCTATGTTGAAGAACGCTGTGTTATTCGCATATATATTTGAATTGTAAATTTGATAACGCCTGTAAATGACGTGAAACTGCTGCAGTGCTGGCAGAAAATGTGTGAGACATATCTTTGACACTTTGACGTGAATTATGTTAAAAATGTACTTGCACTTGTTCATTGTCACGGCCGTCATCGACATTCTTCATTATAAAGACTCTCATCTCCATTACAGAACGTCTGGAACTGCCTTCGTACTCCCATCGCTTGTGGATCCAACTTTGCATGCTCTATTCATATTGGTGGAAGTTTCGGAGACATTGTGGCCATGTTTGCACCCCTACAACATCAGAAGATATTCAGGGTAATGTTTTCTGTGTAAGAAGCGTTGATTGAATTTTAATTTAGATTGAAATACGTATTTCAAATCGCGTTGCCAAACGCATTCTTCGTGCATTTGAAAAAACAACACCGCAGATAACAGCACGCGGACTCTTACATTAACTTTTTTTCTTCAACATGGCGAGGAAAAAAGAAAAAGTATAACATTCTGACTAAGGAGTATTACTCCAAAATATATAATTTTAAACAAGTAAGTACTTGTTTATTTTCACAATATTGCGTTGTAATTCGGCTTTCAAACGTATTTTATACATATTCAATTTAATATATGTATATATATATATATATATATATATATATATTCCTATAAATTTGAATTGTTTTTGTTTATTGATATTCATATTAAACCCTTTTTCTGTATTTATTTAAAAAGAAAATATAACTTTGTTATATATGGGTCGTGGAATTGCATTCATTTGCAAAAGATCTAGCTAATTTTCATATTCTTTCCAATATACATTTTAATTAATTTTCTCTTAGTTTTTTTAGGTTTTCGTCCTTAGTTTATTATTACGTGTAATTATATTCATATTCTATATGGTTTATACTTGCGTAATATTTGCGTAAAAAGGTTATAGTAAACGCAAACCTTTTTCTATGTATATCAATGTATGCATGTATATTTTTGTTAAAAAAAAATTGCCTACCAAACCCATTTGTCAGTTGTTTTCTGCAGACATAAAACTTAGTAAATAGGGTATTTGAACTCATGAGACACTTTATATTTGGGTTTTAGCTGGGAAAAATCGATGCAAAAGTATGAAAATTAAAGAAATGGAATTTGCCAGATGATGATCGAATGACGGCATTACGAATATGCATGCGTAACGTAATAGCTATTTGTTCATATTTTAATTGTTAGCCTTGCAGCAAATACGTACTCATAGCTCAAGCATTAACGCCAAATATACATAAATCGCAAGCTAAACGTTTTAGTTTCGATTCTCGGTGGTAGCGCACGAGTCACTTTTTTTAATTTTAAATTATTACTGCCTGATAGTATATATATATATATATATATATATATACAGTATGTATATTATATATGTATATATATATATATATATATATATATATATATATATATATATATTACTAGCAAAGATACCCGCGCTTTGTGCGGTACTTTGATCATGACTTTGAATAGTGCGCACCATCCCTACGTCGGAGACCTCTACCTTGAAAAATGGTGTGCACCTTTTGTATGGAAACCTATGTATATACACCTAGGTATGGGAACATCATCATGCCAGGTTTAGTTATGATCGGTTCACTGGTGTGGGCTGTAGAAGAGTTGTACACACAAACACACACACGAACGCAACTACTTTATATATAGTGAGATGTATTAAAATATAAATTTTAGTAGAAATAAAGTACAAATTCTATGTTAAAATGATTTTTTAAACTTAGAGCTTCAGGCGGACATTATTGTTGTAACAACCTAATAAATATTTGCTAATCTGGGAAGACGATTTTCACACGCGTTCATATGCGACTTCACTTTCATGAAATATTGATTGCCATGCTGCAAAAAAGTCAAAAATATTTTTACGTGATTATTTTGTTTGTACATTTGGTAAATATATTTTAATTCTCGCCAAAAAAAATTGCTTTTATTTTTAGATAAATTGATTCGATTTACCGCTTCTTTATAGGCTCACAAAAAGGTGAGAATAAGCGATTTAACGGAGGATTTCATTGTACGCGGAAGAAATGAAAACAAGCAGAAGGAAAGAATTAGCAAAAATAAATGGGAAATATTAAAGTTCAAGTAAATGAAGACTGGGAAGAAGGCAATTTGGACGCGAAATACAGAAGAAATGAAATAAGAACATAACGGAGGAAGATGATTGAAATAAGTATTTTAAACAATCTACAGAAAGAAAAAGGGAAAGAAAGTTGGAGAATGGAATGAAAGGAGTGTTGAAGAGGTGGAAAAATAAAAGTGGGACAGAAACGAGGAAAGAAAAAAGTAGGAAAAAATGACAGGACCAAAGTAAAGATAAAAGCGGATTGAATGAAAGAAAATGAAAGGAAAAATGTAAGAGGTAAAGCCGTAGGAAAGAAAGAAAAAGGGATGAATTATGTAATGAAAGTGGAGGAAGACGGTAGTAAAGATTGAAAAGAAAAATTGAAACTGGAGGAAATATGGTGGAGGCAAAGGGAAGAATAAGGAATGATGAGGGGAATGGACGGAAACGGATGAAATAACAACACGAATGCGAAATAAGTATAAAAAGAATTAATTATAGAATTATAGAATGACAAGAAAAAAGGGGGTAAAATCAACCAATCAAAATTAAATATTAACGGAATATATATTTTATTTAAATTGCCATCACGAAAACAGAAACACTAAAATTGACAACTGTATGAAAACTGAAAAAAGAAATAGAAGCAATTCGATAAAGGCATAGAAAATATTTCGAAACAAAATATTTAAAAAAAATAGTCGATATATCACCTACGCATAATCAAAAGTTTGGACTATGACACCCACTGAAATATTACCTTTATCATCTATTTTGTAAAGGAAAGTCGTCTGTGTGTTTCTGTGTGTGTTTTTATGTCCGCTAAAAACCTTCATCAGACGCATCCGACCAGGTCGAAATCGATACCATTTGAAAGAGCAATGCCACGGATGCATATGTGAAAATTAGAAAAAAAGATTAATTCTGTGGTGGTCAACTTGACCAGTTTTTGTATGGGGGGGTGTTCTTTTTCGCATCGCTGTTTTCGCAACTTGCGCACGCGTAATTAACTAAAACTATGTTTAAAAAGCTTTTGTTTCAACGTCATAACATTATAAAAACTCGTGGCCGTGTAGGCAAATGTGTTTACCCGTAAATTTTTGCCCCCCCCCTTTCATGTTCCCCGCAGTACGTTTTTTTTTCGGTCGCACGCGCACTCCCTGCTGTTTTGATTGAAAGAAATTTAGTTTTGATTAATTTGGGGGGGATTCTAGTGCACGGGAAACAAAAGTGATAAATATCCGGAGAATAGTTTTTTCCCTTCCATAAATTCGCCATAAATACTTCAATATAAATGAAAACTGTAAGAAAGCAGAGTTTAAATATTTTCTATCCTCTCTGTCGAAATGTCTGGTGTGGAGGTTGTCACACACTTCTTTTAGGGTGGCAATTACATTGTCGTGTTTTTTATCCGTTCTTTTATTTTTGAAATTGTTGTGGGGGTATCGATGAAAGTACTCAATATTCTTAGTATAGCAGCTGTGTCCAAACCGAACTTCATGTCGACCCGGGCAACGCCGGGTACTCATGCTTGTCTATTATAATAAAAAAAGACTCGAAAACAGCTGGACCGATTTTTATGAAATTTAACACGAAGGTGCTTTATGTGCCAAACAATATTCTTAAATAGGTTTTCTATTGGAATGCCTTCGATAAGTATTGGTAATAGATAATCGATATAATTCGATGAAATAAGAAACAGGCGATTTTGACCAAAGTTAACACCTTATACAGCCTTTTATTATCACACAAGCCGAAAGGACAGACATATAAAATCAACAGTAGGTTATATGACAGACATATAAAATCAACAGTAGGTTATATGATATGATGGATGCGCAGTCGAAATGAATGTTTCTGATTAAAGCACAATTGCGGTATGATATTTGGCATTTGTATTTAAAACTTCAATTCAAGCCATTATCACCGCACAATGAGTAAGGCAAGGTATATAAAATAAACAGTAAGTTATTTGAAATGACAGGGGCGTGTTAGGTTTTGTTTAGAGCACACTTGAAGCATGATACTTGACTTTTGCATTTTAAACTTTAAATTCAAGCCATTAAATATAAAAATAATTTTTATAAAATCAACAGTAGGTTCTCTACAGTGCAATATTGACTACAATGTATTGTGGAGTTTGGGGAGGCATGTGAAGTTTCCATTCTGATGCACTGCGATGGGTCTCTAACGAGGGCAGAACATCAATCTATTTTATTAAAAATAGACGATTTCGATGACAATAAAAATATGGTAGTGTGAAACATTCATTGATCATCATCGGGTCTCCCTTACGGTTTATTTATATTTATTTACTTGCATCGGTTCGCTCAAACAAGCATTAAACTATTTATTTATTAAAAACTAACAGAATTAACTGTCATGAGACGGATTCATAATACACAAGCGCCATAAATATGTCAATATAAATGAAAACTGACTGAACTTATAGATTTAATTTTAATTTTATTAAGCTAAGCTTCTTGAAGGGTTCCGTTTCCTCAAAATGGACAATCTGCATATTTCGCTTTGTTTAGTTATTTTCTTGAATCTAAACATCTATCTATATGCAAAATACATATATGTCCTCTTTAGTGCACTTTGCATGCGTCATATAAACGGATTGTACCATACACATTGCCCTCGTTTCTCACTTTAACCTGGTTCTTGTCTGATGTCTGCGTCTAGTGTTAAACTGCCTTTTTAGTTTGCCATCTAAGAGGGTTTGGAAATAAATCGGTGTCAAATAGATGAGCTAATTTTATACAACTCATTAGTATATTAAATCACGGAACAGTGGTTTTAGTACCTCAGTAAGAAGAGATACCCCTTCTCCAAAGGCCCAAACGCGAACCTTCGGCAACGTCTCTGACTCGTACAAGAAAAGAGAGCGAGCAAACCAATAAATGGCAATCAATTTATCACCGATTATGACGTCATTCACTCTAATCGAATCATGGAAAGGGCAGATAACTCACTCACCACCTCCAGAACATTATCGAACACATGTCGAAAATCATCCATATAAAATTCCATGTTGCTAGATCTAATAGCCTGTTATAGATTCTACTGTCGGTTCGAGAAATGAATGTTTAACGCAAACCAGAATACCCATACAGATTCATTAAATTACAGTGGACCATTATTGCGGAGAAGACCACACTCTCCACCAGTAAAGTGATGACTGTACAGTTGCACCCGCATATAGATACATGCAGACACATGCACACGAATATGGATGTACAAACATATACAGACGCACACAAATGCTTACAAATACACACCCAAGAAAGCATGCATTAGCATAGATAAATGTAGTATTATTTTCTCCCTCATCCCCCCCAAATAATATTACAGGGTAGAACGACAAAGTTGTTTCCATAGAAAAGACGACATGATTCCATTTTCGTTTGATGAAAACCAGTTTTCTTTTTTCGTTGCAGACCATTTACTAGTTGCCCAGTTGTGCACACATCCCAAGAGCAACAGGAGCTTTCTATCATGTCTGAAAGTGGCACAATGTTCCACGAGAGAGATCGGAGATGCGCCGCTGTACAACTCATGCTGTCTTCGAATCCAAGTTATGATAGCAGGACCATTACCAGCACCCTCCAAATGCAAATCCGCCCGGTTCAACGGTTGAGGGCAAGGCTCAATGACATTTTCAGCCACAATTATGGTATTTGGTGTGGTTTTACATGAGAGCCATATCATACCACCTCACATGTTCGAAGTCTACTTGAAAGTCAACACCAAAGTGTACCTGGATGTGCTGAAGCATGTGGTGATCTCCTGCTGCAATCATGTGGCCGCTGGGAGACCCTAGGTGTAGCAGCAGGACTTGGCGCTGGCCTACAAATCCAAAAAGATGCAGACTTAGTTTCAGAAGAAGTACTACGACTTTGTACCGCCTCTCTCACTACCTGAACCCGCTGGACTACTTCCTTTGGTCATACATCGAGAACATAAGCAACACGGCCTCCCACAACAACAAAGCAATCTGCTGAGTATTCGCCGCCATCCGCTGAGTATTCGCCGAGCTCCTGACAGCGCTTGTGAAAAAGACATGCTCCCAGTTCTGGATACTTATCGAGGCGGTGATTGAGTGTGAAAGCGTCTACATTGAATAGATGTCATCTCTGCTACATAATCAAGTTACCTGAATTGATTTTTCAAAAAGGTTTTAAAATAAAGCTGTAGTGTTGTTTTAGGGCCACAAATTTATCGTTCTACTTTATTAAATTTGTCGTTCTACTTTATAAAATTTATTTTTCTACTTTATAAAATTGATTGTTCTACTTTATAAAATTTATTGTTCTACTTTATTAAACTTATTGTTCTACTTTATTAAATTTATCGTTTTACTTTATTAAATTTATCGTTCTACTTTATTAAATTTATCGTTCTACTTTATAAAATTTATTGTTCTACTTTATAAAATTTATTGTTCTACTTTATTTAATTTATCGTTCTACTTTATAAAATTTATCGTTTTACTTTATTAAATTTATCGTTTTACTTTATTAAATTTATCGTTTTACTTTATTAAATTTATCGTTCTACTTTATTAAATTTATCGTTCTACTTTATTAAATTTATCGTTTTACTTAATAAAATTTATCGTTCTACTTTAGAAAATTTATCGTTTTACTTTATTTAATTTATCGTTCTACTTTATTAAATTTATCGTTCAACTTTATTAAATTTATCGTTTTACTTTATTGAATTTATTGTTCTACTTTATTAAATTTATCGTTCTACTTTATTAAATTTATCGTTTTACTTTATAAAATTTATCGTTCTACTTTATTAAATTTATCGTTTTACTTTATTAAATTTATCGTTCTACTTTATTAAATTTATCGTTTTACTTTATTAAATTTATCGTTCTACTTTATTAAATTTATCGTTCTACTTTATTAAATTTATCGTTTTACTTTATTAAATTTATTGTTCAACTTTATTAAATTTATCGTTTTACTTTATTAAATTTGTCGTTCTACTTTATAAAATTTATTGTTTTACTTTATAAAATTTATCGTTCTACTTTATAAAATTTATTGTTCTACTTTATAAAATTTATCGTTCTACTTTATAAAATTTATTGTTCTACTTTATAAAATGTATTGTTCTACTTTATTAAATTTATCGTTCTACTTTATTAAATTTATCGTTTTACTTTATTAAATTTATCGTTCTACTTTATTAAATTTATCGTTCTACTTTATTAAATTTATCGTTCTACTTTATTAAATTTATCGTTCTACTTTATAAAATTTATTGTTCTACTTTATTAAATTTATCGTTCTACTTTAGAAAATTTATCGTTTTACTTTATTGAATTTATCGTTCTACTTTATAAAATTTATTGTTCTACTTTATAAAATTTATTGTTCTACTTTATTAAATTTATTGTTCTACTTTATTAAATTTATCGTTCTACTTTATAAAATTTATCGTTCTACTTTATTAAATTTATCGTTCTACTTTATTAAATTTATCGTTCTACTTTATTAAATTTATCGTTCTACTTTATTAAATTTATCGTTCTACTTTATAAAATTTATCGTTCTACTTTATAAAATTTATCGTTCTACTTTATAAAATTTATTGTTCTACTTTATAAAATTTATTGTTCTACTTTATTAAATTTATCGTTCTACTTTATTAAATTTATCGTTTTACTTTATTGAATTTATCGTTCTACTTTATTAAATTTATCGTTCTACTTTATTAAATTTATTGTTCTACTTTATTAAATTTATCGTTCTACTTTATTAAATTTATCGTTTTACTTTATTGAATTTATCGTTCTACTTTATTAAATTTATCGTTCTACTTTATTAAATTTATTGTTCTACTTTATAAAATTTATTGTTCTACTTTATTAAATTTATTGTTCTACTTTATAAAATTTATTGTTTTACTTTATTGAATTTATCGTTCTACTTTATTAAATTTATCGTTTTACTTTATTGAATTTATCGTTCTACTTTATTGAATTTATCGTTCTACTTTATTAAATTTATCGTTCTACTTTATAAAATTTATTGTTCTACTTTATTAAAGTTATCGTTCTACTTTATAAAATTTATCGTTTTACTTTATTGAATTTATCGTTCTACTTTATTAAATTTATCGTTCTACTTTATTAAATTTATTGTTCTACTTTATTAAATTTATTGTTCTACTTTATTAAATTTATTGTTCTACTTTATAAAATTTATTGTTCTACTTTATTAAATTTATTGTTCTACTTTATTAAATTTATTGTTCTACTTTATTAAATTTATTGTTCTACTTTATAAAATTTATTGTTCTACTTTATAAAATTTATTGTTCTACTTTATAAAATTTATTGTTCTACTTTATTAAATTTATTGTTCTACTTTATTAAATTTATTGTTCTACTTTATTAAATTTATTGTTCTACTTTATTAAATTTATTGTTCTACTTTATTAAATTTATTGTTCTACTTTATAAAATTTATTGTTCTACTTTATTAAATTTATTGTTCTACTTTATAAAATTTATTGTTCTACTTTATTAAATTTATTGTTCTACTTTATTAAATTTATCGTTCTACTTTATTAAATTTATCGTTCTACTTTATAAAATGTATCGTTCTACTTTATAAAATTTATCGAAGGTTGGGGTGTGCGTCCCCATTTTTTGCAAGTCATCGTATCGGTTTGAATGACTTTACGTAATTTCAACGTTCGGAACTTCCGGTTGCGTCCTGGGGTAGCGGTAAGACGTCGGGTTTTTTTCTTCACTTTCTCTTCGGCTTCACGTCACGTGTTCGAGCCTGCCTGCCTGCCTGCCTAGTACCACTTTTTTCTTTTCTTTTTTCTTTTTGCTCAACACACACCTCCCAGCAACCGGGCAAAGCTGGGCACCCAGACTAGAGTAAAATAAACGTTACATTAGAATAGCCCATATGGTTTTATGACGCAACGCACGCATGCTATAAGTATCAATCAATTCCAAGTGACAGGCTTCTGGAGATTGAAGGTGCAATCTGTACCACTATAATAATAAAGAATAGAATAAAAATTACCTAATACTTATCCCTGACCATAGTATTTTTTTTAATTAAAGAAAGATTTCAATTTGAAATCCCCTATAAGTTATGGAGTTCGACTTAATGACCTGGGTCCAAAAAGATATACCTGAAGAACATCAAGGCTTACAAAATAAAAATCGTATTCTGAATAAAAATCTGAATAAAATTCTGAACATAAAATAGTTGATGTGCTGTAAAAGACACGGATCTTATAATTAAGAAAAGCTACTTATTTCTACGACTTATTTTTACACATAAAATAAACCTACGGTCGCTAAATAGGCTCACTCCTTCACTTTTATATATTCGGGATTCCAGATTTAAAGAATCGAGTAGAAAAAAAAATCCTGACTGAATTAAATAAGTGAAATTAGGGAAATCTAAAAGTTCACGACCAGAAGAAATGCAACGGAGACGAACAAGAAAAAAATGAGAAGAAAAACTGGGCAACAATTGAAGCGTTGAATCAGATATCGTGGAAATAAATATGTATGAAGGCGGTTCACAATAACAAAGAAATATTGAAAAAGTAGAAAATATGAACTGACGAAAAAAGGGAATGATTGAAATTCTTTTGTGAAAATCTTCGTTCGGTAAAACTATCATGAATGTTGGTTTTTCGTCAGGCGCGAACTGAAAGTCCCGCTCCATAATAACATCAGTTCCATAAGAATGGTTGCTAAAAATCACGCGTAAAAGATTTGCGTGTGTCAATGGGTGAAAGGGGGTAAAAAAGGGGTCACTAAATAAATGAAATATAGTTAGAAATACAGGACAAAGCTGGATGGAATGAAAAAGAAATTTGGATAAAAAATAAATGAAACATTACAAATATTTAAAGAAAGAAAGAAGAAAATATTTTACTTGAGTTAAAAAGATAATATTAAATATTAAGAATATACGAAATTTAATAAATGAAAGAAACAGAGGACATAAAATGAAAGAGTTGTTTAGGTTATAAAATCCAAACCAAAAAATAACAAGAAAAAGAAAAGGACATCTGTAAAAAAAAAAATAGAAAATAATGAAAAAAGCAACGTACTAAAAATATACATTGCAAAACAAAACATTATACGAATGATAGGAAATATAAATATTATCATGACAGACCAAATGTTATTTAAAAATAAGTGTGACAGACCATCGAATATGCCGTTTCAAACATAATAGTTATAGATAGACCAACATGCTATTAAAACCTCATCATGGCAGATCAATAAACGTCCAATGTAAAATTTAAGCGCCACATATAAACGAAAATACTATCTAAACTTTATTGTGACAGACTAAGAAATACTTCATTTCAAACTTAAGCGTAACACTATACGAAAGTGCTATTTAAAATTAAGCGTGACAGAAAACCATAAATTCTGTTTCAAATTTTAGTGTGGCATATCAACGTATGTAAAATCAGATACGTCTAATCAATATGCACCTTTAGCGAATGATATGTTATTTCAAACAGAAGCGTGACTGGCCGACGTACATATCATCTGATACACTCCACTTAAAGTAAAAGTTTAGAGGGTGTTTTCAAAATAATGTCAGAAAAACAAAATGGAAAATAAAAACCATGAATATAAACTGAACAAAACTGTAAAAATGGAAAATTAGGAAAAAATTATCAATGAATAATCATTAAAGGGAATAGAATGATCTATGAAATGTAAATACAAATAAAAAGGAAATAGAAAAAGAAGCAGAGAAGATACAAAATAAAAAGAGAGTGTAAAAGAATAGAAACGAAAAAAGAGAATATACAAATAAAAAGAAAATAGAAAGTAAAAAACGACACAATACAAATAAATAAGATAATCTCTTCTATTCTTCTTCTTCTTCTTCTTCTCTTCTTCTCTTCTCTATTCTATCTATATAAATAAAATGAACTCATTTTTTCCCGTCTGATTTTCATATTAATAGGATTAAAAATCAAGATATTTCATGCAAATGTAATATGCACAAACGGCAGAACAATATCTGAGGTGTGTTATAGGCTTATTATTTCTCAAATTCCTCGATAATCTTAGATTTCTATACTTTTTCTGCTGAGAAGTCACGGCCAAAATCGGTTAAGATCAATGGAAGTGGTAAAATATTTTCTCTTTAATAAATTCCTCCTCCCCCTGCCACCACTTAACACCGTTTGGGGATCGTTCACAAGGAACAGTTGAGAAGAGAACACCGGTTTGGCTTCGTAGTTCTTTCATGTGAAGTTATTTAAAATCACTAAACTAAGCTGCAGTCCTCTGTGGCGTAGTGGTTAGCGTGCTGGACAATTCACATTATATTTTCACGTTCGCGCCGACCTACCGTAGTCGTTTTTTTTTTTTTCCTAAACAACTGGAATGGACTTTTCTTGGTGGCCGAACTGTTGCAGATGTTTGTTTTTTTTTTCGTTTTTTTTTCACACTTTATTTTCCTACTTTTACTCATGACGCCGGGTTTGATCCTTCCTACTTACCTACCATAACATTTTTTAAACCTCCCTCCCGTCCCGGAAACAAACATTCGGGCAACGCCGGGTACCCCCGCTAGTAGAAAATAAAACAATAGGAAAATAGAAAATAAAAATAAAAAATACAAAAAAGAGAATAGAAAATAAAAAGAATGCACATGTAAAAAGGAAATAGAAAAGAAAAAGACAAGGTACAAATCAAATATATAGGAAAACAAAAAAAGAATAAAAAGTACAAATAAAAAAGAAAATAAACAGCGAAAATACATATAAAAAGGAAAAAGAAAATAAAAAAGATGATGCAAATGAAAATTAAATAGAAAATGAAAAAGAATATATAAATAAAAAGTAAATAGAAAATAAAAAAGAATATACAAATAACAAAATAATAGAAAATAAAAAGAGAAAGTATGAATAAAAAAGAAATAGAAAATATCTAATTAAAAAGACAATGAAAAAAAGAGAAAATACAAATAATATGGAAACAGAAAAAAAAGACAAAAACCTACAAAAAAAACGAGATGGAAAAGATTGGAAAAACAATAATATAAAAATAAAATAGAATAGAAAAGAACAAATAAGAAAAACTCGACGATACAAAAAAAAAACGAAATAGACAACAAAAGAGAGAAGATGCATATCAAAAATAGGGAATGAAAAATTATAAAATGAAAAACGATACAAATCAAAAGTGAATAGAAAAGAAAAAAGTGAAGCACCACACGAGAGAATAAAATAGGGCGAAAAAAATAAAATATTAAAAAAACAAGTAAACAATATAGAAATACAAAAAAGGTTGATCGAAAAATTGAAGTAAAAAGGACAACTATATGATTAGAAACAGACAAAAGAGAAAGAAAACGAGAAATACACATGCAAATAAAACTAGTTTATAGAAGCAAAGCCAAACTGAGAAAAGAACCAAGAAAGATAAAACCAAGAGTCAAGTTGAAGTATAATTAAGAAATGAATGAAATGGGGAGGAAAAGAAAGAGAAATAAGTAAAACTATAGAGAGATAATTTAAATAAAAAAACCAAAGGAAAAAGAAATAGAAATGCCATGAAAAATAAAGAGAGAAAATATATTTAAAGAAAATCGCATTTAAATTATAGAATAGAAAGGAAGAAACAATGAAGACATGTAAAACAAAAAATAAAAGACAACAAAGAGGTTTAAATAGTAAGAAGGAAAGAAACATCAGAAAACGGGTTTAAGAAGATTAATATTCTGAAAGGGAAGTTAGAAGAAGAAAGCGATAAAAAAGACAAAACTTTAAAAATGCAAAACATAAACAGAAAAAATAAATTTTAAAAAATGAGAACGAAATATTGAGGAAAAATGAAATAGAAAAGTTGTGCTAGAAAAAAAGGGAGAAATTGTGGGTACAAAAACGAAAACAAGAATAAACTAAAGAAGAACTAATTTTAAAAAATATAAATAATTAAAGACGTGTAAAAAAACGTAGAATAGATAAAGGCGGCAAAAATTGAAAACAAGCATCAGTGAAAAGAAAACAACAAATGAAAAGGTTTAACGTTAATAATTACAAATAAAGAATATTTTGTTAAAAGCAAAATTAGATAAAAAAAGAATAAAACTAACGTTGTCACACGCATCGCTTTTGTTCTGTTCTTCCAAACTTAATATTCACATCACGAATATTTTTTATTTGCTTGTGCAAACGGGATAAAAACGATCTGACGCATGGCGAATATTTGTTCCGTAGTTTTTAATAAAAAATCGATGATTCGATACACTTTTGATTCATGGTTGAAAAGCAATGCGTCTATTTATTTTTCTAAAAGCGTTGGCCAGACAAATATCTTTGTCTATTTTTTTTTTATATAAAATGATTTCTTCACAGCAAGAGGTGAAAAATTGTGTACGTGTTTAATCAGAAAGAATGCCTGAGAATTAGTCGGATTTTGTCACAGTTTTGAAAACGGGGGGGGGCAAAGGATTGATTGAGTTATAAAATATGGATAAATGTAGAGAAACACATACCTAACTATTCCCATTACATATGAACACACACATACACACACACACTCACACACACACACACACACACATATATATATATATATATATATATATATATATATATATATATAGATATATATATATATATATATCAGATTTATTTTTAAAATGTACATTAGTTCCAGAAAACCAACATGCACAAAAGATTTTGTGAATGAAAGTTTCCAAGATGTTTATTACATAACAAGACTCGTTTTTATTACAAATCATAAAGCACATAACAGTTAAGAAAGCAACAAAGATTAATTAACACTTCTAAATCATTCTTTATATATAAAGGGGAGTGTCGGTGTATGTAATTTTCCCAATAAAACACATGAAACACAGTTAAACAACTGTGTATACATTAATAAATATATAATAATTAATCCTCGAATCTTATTACAACTAAAAGATAAATACTTAAAAACACTTCCAAAAATGACCATCAGTTCTTGTCAGAAATTGTGCTTATAACCATATGTATGGTTAACAAAAATTAATAATCTAAATAAAAGTTAATCTCTAGTTAATCCAATGCGGTTGCTTTAAGCACAGAATTACAAAACATAAATATTCTTTTATTCAAATTTTTAGCTGCCAACATTTTTGGAACTGTAAAGTAAAAACATACTATATAAAGAAATTGTTTATCTTTAAAAATACGAATGTTTTAGAGAGGTATATAGTAGCTAATTTTTCGATATTTGTCATCTGAAGGGTCGGCTTCCAAACGATATCGATCTTGGGAAATTCCAAGGCCTCTGTCGAAAGTTTTAGGCATACATACATACATACATACATACATACATACATACATACATACATTTAAACAGACAGGCGAGATTTATATAATAGAGTAGCGGGGGTGGGCTACCCGGGTGTTTGTAGGTGTGTGCGTGGGGTGGGTAAGTAATAACCCTGTTAAAAAAATCGACTATTATCCTAATCTTTATTGTTGTTGTTTCACGACGTTTCGACCAACTATTCATCTGCCCTCCATCAGGTGGTTACTGCGCTGGGATAGGAACTCCGATCTCCTAACGGCATTCTCAGCAATTACTGCTTTCTATTGTTGTTTTTCGTCTCACCACGTTTTGGTCAAGTAAGCTTCTGGCCTGCTTTGGGTAGGATTGAAACCGCTATCTTCAGAAAATGCTTAACTGGAAATGTAGAGATACAACGTCTCTATCCACTGCGCCACGAGCCCCGAATATGTAGATAATAGTCCGCAATAAATAAATGAAAAATAATACTCATCTCAATAAACAATAATTGTAATTACATAATATACTTTAATAATCTTCTAATATTTGAAAAGTCTCTTTAACAATCTGCAGCATTTTTGACTTGTCATTTAATTTACTAGTAACATTTCGAATAAAATTTTAGCTTATTATCGATATTTTTTTTAATTTTTAATTTCGAAAAAAATCTTCTCTCTTTCTCTCATGTTTACATATTTTTATTTTATTTCTTCCTACATTTATTTACTTTTCAGAGACAAATCCCCCCACCCCCGATTACATTCATTTAAAGTGAGTTTTTCGTTTTTGACTTAACAGTCTTTTTGTTTGTCTTAAGAACTTTTCTCTATTTTTATTTTGCTTTGGATTACTGTGCCTGCTGTTTTATTATTAATATTTGTTCGTGTCTGAGGAACAGCCAAATAAACTAAAGATGATACCTTTCGCTGCAAAATACCAATGATATACATTACTAAATAGTGAAGAATTATCAAAAGAAACAATAGTCGTCGTTATGGACGTCTGATAGACGAATACGCCGCACGATGAGAAAGTACGAACACGTAAAAATGTCTTACGTTGAGTCAATGAACATGTGCAGGGTATTTCAAACTGTTCCCCTTACAAAAAATGAGTTCATAAAACATAAAATAGATCACAAATTAGCTCACTGTTAAACCATCAACGCTAGAAAACAAACATAAGATCTATCGTCACTCTTCATATCAATTAACCACAATCCGTCAATTACCAAGACAACAAACATGCAAAGTTGCGTAATTCTCTGACAAAAAATATGACCCGTACTCGGGTGTCCATCAGCCAGAATCAAAACTGAAAGTAAAATTTTGTTAGCAAAAAAAAAATAAATAAATAAATAAAATAAAATGACGCATGCCGGACACAAACTCGTAAAACTGAAATTAGTAACTGAACGCTCTTGTCGAAGTGCTATAACATCGCAAATTCAGTTATTTAAAACGAAAAAACGTGCCGACGATTCGCACGGTTTTCAAATCGCGTCGAAGGGTAGGTTTTTTATCTTACCCCCTTTAAAGAAAACGATATTTTTACACAAATTGATAGACGATTTTTTCCAATTCTTCGATATTTTTTGTCCGCGAGATCACTGTTTCTAACGATGTCATGTTCGTGCACGTACGATACGCTAGACAATAGATTTTATCAGATATATAAGCACACAAACACACAATGGAACATTCGAATATCTATGTATCTCATATAGAGTTCAAGTGTTAACCTAAGCTTGTGGGCCCCTTGATTTCTGAGAACTTCGACTGAAGTGAAATATAACAAACCTTTGAGATATATATGATGAATTGACTATTTCAATGCTTTGAAGATCATTACATTTCATGGTTAATAAATAATGTGACAGGCAGATTAGAAGAAAGATACACGGAAAGAGTAAGTGTGGTGTGAGGGGTGATAGATACGGCGATGATGGAAACGGTATAAAAGAGGATCGGGGGTCAAACCAAATACAATGAAAGAAGAGTAGTTATAGAGAGGGCCAGTAAGAAATGGATCATTTGGTGAAGTAATTATGAATAAATGCTGATTGTATTAATTAAAATCGATTTTTCTTAACATAACTTAATCCCCAAACGAAGGAATGTTTAGTTTATATTTTGCGCGAGTAAAACGTATGGAGTATTTTTCCATTATAAGGCTCCTTTGTTTGATCTTAAAAGTTCGTGTTTATTCGATAGAATTCTGAAACGAAAAGTAACAAATATCAATTATAACTTTATAGAAGAGTGATCGTCGCCATGCACCCGTGTGCATATTTAACAACAGTAAGAAAAGTTTATCAAGTGCTCTAAGATATTTCGCCAATTTTCGAAAGTTTCTTCAAATAAACATCAACTAAAAAATGACTATTTTTTCAATCGCTTTCGTTTAATATGTTTCATGTAATTGCAATAAATCCTTGTGCGATTTTTAAAATAAATGTTTTGATTTACGTGATTCGACTTTGTTTCACCTGCAAACAAATATTCAAACGAAAACATGTTTCATTTCTTGTTGTTTCTTAAATTGAACTTTATGAGAATATTTCTTAAATACTTTCAATAACAAGTTGTACCTACCTGGCGTTGGCCGGGGGTTATTTTACTTATATTTTTGTTCATCTTCTTTTATTTTTACTCTACTGTTTTTTTGTTTTTTTTTCAAATATGTTTGTTGTGTTTTGTAGGATTTTAAAATTTTAACTTTATTATTATGGTATCGTTAAACCATATTGATATAAAACTATACCACATTTTATTAAGCAAATCTTTTTTAATCTCTCGGTTTAAAACTTTTTGATGTAGGTATACACCTTCTAAGTCGTTCAATCTTTAAATACATGAGAATTTACTAAGTATATTTAAAGCAAAAATTATTCCCTATTCTCAATTTAAATACTCTTATATTCCTTTCAGATTTTGAAGGGTCACAAAGTAACTCGTTCCCCTGACGCGAGAAATATGCGCACTCGAAGTGATCACAATTTTTTTCATATTGAAAGAATGACATAAAAAAAATTGAGGGTAACATTTTACTTGCATCAATATGTAAATGTATAAAATTCACGTCATTAATGAAATATTTTTTCAGCTTAGCTCGAACAAAGTGTAATAGAAACAATTATAAATGCCTCTTACATTTTTATTCCGCCCGAATAGATCTGAGGAGATTGAACATTGCAGTGTTATGATGACTAAATTTATGCATTCATAAGTTTCATCTCTCTGTTACATATATTGACGATGTGAGACTTTAAGAAAGCAACCCTTGTCGTGGACGTGCGTCAGAAGCAAAGATACCACATTGAATTCCTGCATATAGAAAACATTGAACAGATGAACATACATTACCGTCTGCTGAACATTAATAAAGCCCATCAGTTGATGTCAGTACAGTTAGGAGATGAGTTCGTCGAATTCAGAGACATGGCAGAGAAGTGCGCTCAAAATTTTTGCGAACGGGGC
>NC_136490.1:90136115-90151115 GCF_053919585.1 Euprymna scolopes
AGAGAGTCTTAGTGAGAGTTTGTCATTGAGTTTTAGAGAGAGGGATGTTGTTGTATCTTAGAGAGAGAGAGGTTATTTTATTAAAATGTTCATACTTAGATGTGTTGAAGAAGAAAGCTCTTTGTGTGAGGAGATAGTGTTGAGACATTGTGTAGACATGAGATGTAAAGTTCACATTGTAGATATCAGTACTCTTCATACTTGGAATCTCTATGATATCATTTCTAAGAAGAACCTCTCTTTACTTCTGAAGTATTTCTTTTGCTACAGAAGTCAAAATTCGAACTTCATCACCACTTCTCCATACATCTGCTCCTTTCACTGGCTCCATTGTCTCAGAATCAATGATCTCATCTGCCTTAGATCCTTCAAACTCTTTCTCATTACTTCCCCTTACCATAGGATTCCATACCTCCTCAGTTGTCCACCTCCCATCATCACTTACATTTCCCTTCTGCACTTCCACTCACTCAGTTCTTTCATCAGAGCTAGTTTCATCAATTTTACTTTCGTTATTCATTTCTTTCCTAACCACCTATTCAATCTCTTCTCTTGCAATCACTGAAATAATAATAATAATAATAATAATAATAATAATAATAATAATAATAATAATAATAATAATAATAATAAAATTCTGAGAGTCAAAACTATAGATTAAATACTCGCATAAACTCACCGTATCATAAACAAAGTGGAGTGGAACGATAAAGCTCTCACCCTAAATAAATTAACACTGCAGTTTTATTTTTAATACTTTTATGAAAACATCAATTAAGGTAACTTGATTATGTAGTAGAGCTGACATCTGTTTAATGTAACCGCCTTCAGCCTCAATCACCGCCTCAATACAGGTCCAGAACTGGGAGAATGCCTTTTCCATAAGTGCCAACGGATGTTCGGCAGATGGCGGCGATCAGGCTGGCTTTGGTGTTGTGGGAGGTCATGTTAGTGATGTTCTCGACGTATGACCAAACAAAGTAGTCTAGCGCGTTCATGTCGAGGACAAGGGAGGTAGCGAGAGAAAGGTACAAAGTCCTAGCACGCTTTCTGAGGCCAAACCTGGGTCTCTTTGGAGGGACACATCGTTTTCATCACCCTGCGCATTTTCCTGCTATTCGTGGCAATCCAGCGATGTATTTTGAGGTTGCTGGTAGTTGTCATAACGTGGATCGGTTGTACAGCGGTGCATCTCCGATCTCGCTCGTTAAACATTGTGTCACTTTGTGACATAATAGAAGGTTTCTATCGCTCTTGGGATCTGTACACAACTGGCCAACTAGTAGATGGCCTGCAACAAAAATGAAAACCGTTATTCATCAAACAAAAATGGAGTCGCCGTTTCTATGGTGACAATTTTATCATTTAACTCTGTAGAATTAATTATTGAAAATAACTACATTGAAATAAAAAAGAGGTTGATATGTGGTCAAATAGACAAAGCAAATGAAACTATAGCATTCACATGCTGCGAATAATAGACACAAATACCAGCTAATTCGAACAGTTTATTATATTGTGTAGCTTTAAACGGAAATAACAATATTAGTAAACATACAATTATAGAACAAACTTACAACAAAATCATGTTCGCACATCGATTCCCGTCAGATAATCCAAGTTAGACAACGTTAAAGCTGGACAGTACTTAGATGAGGGTTCATTGAGGAATATCAGTATCTGTGCGCCAGACTGTACGGGTGGCATTTTCACTAGTACCACTGAAGAAGATATGAATACATTGTTTTCTTTCTCTATCTATTGATAATATAGTACGATAGGCTGAGCTTTCTAGTAAAGTGTTGTAATAGACAAAATAAGTTCGTCTCCACTTATTGCAGTACTGCTTCCGATTGTTTTCGATTTCTTTTTGCCATTACACCAGACCATAAGTATGTATGGATATTGTGTTACATTTGCTTCATTATAAACTCCTCGGTGTAAACAATGCTAAATTTGAACTCACATGGTTCCAGCCAGCAGTGAGACCACCAATTTAACACATTGAATAGTTCTCTACTTGCCCCAGCAGTGCTTCTGGTTGTCTTGGATTTCTTTTTACTAGACTAAAAGTATATTGGGTTAAAAGTAAAGACGGAAATTGTGTAATATTTGCTGAATTCATAGACATTTTCAGATGGTCTCTAGTGTTCAATTCAATGCCTCACTTTGGTTGTTTTTATTTTAATAACATCTTTTAAGAACTTTTTAATGTTTTCCACAATCGAAATAAATGAACTTCAATCTGTAAAATTCCTGAAAGAACGTTGTATTTATATACTTTACACAGCACCCCATTCAATCTAACTGTTCATTTTGAATTCATTTTTTAATTCATATTGAATAAAGTTTAATTTCAGTATAAATCGAATCATATTATTTTTTAATGCAATTGGTAAAGTTTAAAAATTCATTGTTTTAAAAAAACATGTTATTCATTAACGCCATCTTAAAGTTTTGGTATTGCTAGATTACACCAAATGTATGACGTAATTTTCGATCAAACAGGCCTGCTTAACGGAGGTCGTGAATAAGCCCACCTATCAACGCACTGTAAAACATTTTATACTTTCGATGTATTTTATGGATCAGCGAATATTGAAATTTGAATCAATATTTTCCTTATATGTATCAAGAAAGGAGGCGATTATACCTCAGATAAAAGCCTTGATAGAATTAGTGAACAAGAAGGAATAATCATTCGTTGAAGTCTCTCTTGCGCTTTCAATCGCAACCGGTGACGATAAAACAGGGCCGTGGGCGTGCGATCTGTCAGGGCAGTTGAAACTAATTTGGTTTTGGCCCATTTTGAAAAGAGAGTTTCGTCTGATCATCCGACGGCGTTTTGTTCCGAAATGGATACGAATAGCAGCGATCCGTATTCTTGTTAGTGAAAAGGTCATTCGATGCTAATGAATACCGGAAAGACCTCACGGCTGTCGGTGGAATAGACAACGATAGAGTAGAAGCCATTTTGTAAAGAAGTGTCGATAATGGGGCCGGACAAAACATGGCAGGAAATATGAGTAAAGGTGAAGATCAAATAATAAGAGCAAAACTATGAGAAGGTTGACAGATGTGAAAAAACACGAAGAAAGAAAAAAACGAAAGTACTTAATGAAGTTTAAAGTAACAGCAAAGAAACCGTAAATAAGAGGAAGAAAAAAAACTGGAAACGAGCGAAATAAAGAAAAACGGAAAATAATTAATAAGTTGAACTCCATAGGAAAAATATAAACAAAATCAACATAAAAAACAACAATAGCAGAACGCATACCTCCGCTAATTTCTATCTGTCTCCTGAAGACAATAAAATTCGAATCTTTAGACAGAATTACCGACAAGAGTAATTTTAGTTGAATTTGTTTCCGTTTATTTTCATGGCGACAAGATTCTAGAAAGTATTTAACTATGATAGAGTTGTGTAGTAACAGTAAAAACATTAGCAAAAAACATGAGTCCAATTATTGATGCCAGCATATTTTTTTATATATTACTGATCGATTATCAAAAATATATTTAAGACGAGTCCTTCCAAGAGATGCCACCCACACCAAAATATACTTCTATGAAATATACACGATCAAAATATACCCCCGTAAAAATATACCCCAACTACCTCCAAAACAGACTAACTGCTGCTTGTAATCTATTCTCTCAATATCTGGTTTACAGATTTGAAACTTGATGTACGGATATTCGGACCAATGGAATAAAACAGAATTGGGTTTTAGCCGAAAAAAATCACTGCTAAGGGGTAAAACTTGAAAATTAAAATTGACAGACATAGTTCGACGTAATTTGGTCGTTCTATGCATGCGCAAATATACATTTATGCGTGTAACTGCGTTTATTTGTCAAGTTTTTATATGCATGTGTCGTTAGTCCAGATGGTAGTGAATAGCGCTATGGAGCTAAATATTTTGGTTTCGATTCTAGCTGATTGCATCTAATTTAATTTTTGAAATCACTATTTTAATAATAAATAGAAAATTGGCTCTATAATAATGAATATGAAATCTGCATAAATGAAAACCAATATCGTATTTTACCACCGGACAACGTCAGGCGGTCTGCTAGTAACAAAGATTAAAAAACAAAATTTAATACTTCATTAAGATGATGGAATCCATCCAAGTAATTGAGTATTTTCATCCTTTCTCTTATTTTCTCACCTAACCTCACAAACTTGCGATATATTCTAAAGTTGCACTTATTCTGCATTTGTAACGCCAATGGAAAATGTTCAATTACTATCATTAGTAAATTTATACATGTCACTGAGTATTTGCACACATCTCATCGTTCTCCTTATGCGTCTGCTTCTATCTTAAGTAAAGCAAATAGATGTCTACAATGCGTCTATTGTCACGTTCTCTTTGTGTCCCTTGGTACTAATCAGCGCTCTGAGCAAGCTATACCTACATAGCTATCTCACGTCATACTTCGAAGTTTCCAATCAGCATTTTTAAAAGCACAGGCATCTCGTGTAACTGCATCTGTGTTTATTTCTCCTCTCTATGTGACTTGCACGTCATACGTTTTACTTATTATTAATCAGTTATTTATTGAAATTAAAATGTAAATGTCTGTTTTTCTATCCAACTAAGACTTTAAAAATACACAACAAATACCACAAAATTAGTCTGAAATTCATGTGTTTTTAATAAAATGAATTAGACAACATCGAAAATATGCCTTATAATTAATAAAAAGGGGGGGACTTCTTACAGATTGTTCAAAATAACACCCTCCCCACTGTCAGGATCCCTCTCTTTCCCCCAAACTTATGTAAGTGTCGCCGGCGTTTTGCATGGTTAGGCCATCAGGGTAGTAATTAAATGATTCCAAGATATATTTTGCATCAGACTATTATTTGTAAATCTAATCCCCTGTTGCTTTTTGTTTTTGCTGGGTATTTTCCTTATATTATTTAAGTATTTTAACCATATTTTATTTACTTATATAAAAAAATAAAATACTAAAAACATTGATTTTCTCTCCAGGCTTAATAGATGAAGCATTTCTGCTAATTGTTAGCGAGTAACATATCTCCAATTCTATGTTAATTTAGTTAGAAAAAAGCAAAACTTTATTTAAGTAAGATACCTATCATTTTATCCAATGCGGGATCACAGAAATGCCTGGTCTACAACCTATGCGCATAGTTACCTTTCACAGTGTGATGGATCTTTGGATCTTGTAATATCTAGAAGATAGGGAACTCTTTTACGGAGCTAGTGACCCCATATGTCATTGCGCCGAAATACTTGGAGGAAGCCCCCCTTAGTCGTGGTCAAAACCTTCCCAGATTTGATTAAAAAAAATATCCGCTTTGAAAATTTAAGGACAAGGTAGGCTCTATCTATCGCCCGGCCACCACAGTCCTTCTTTGTCTATTAGCCAGACACAAAAGTATAATATCAGGGACTCACCAAAGCGACCGTGTGGTTGGCCTTGTTTCCTGACTAGTACAATAAACGCTATTTTTCCATTCCGATTTCGTTCTCTGACACAAACTTAGCAAATTGGGTTTGCTTGTATGCCAATTATGTTAGCTCAACTGATCTGGGCTGCTCTTTTCTAAGAGATATATGGTATAAGTTTGACAATTTGGCTGTTGTTTCCGATTAACGGTAGTAGACCTAATTCTTTTTTAGCGCCTATATCGGCTGCTTCATCATCAGTTGTATAATATCGGGACGGTTATAGTTCCATATCCGCATGGAAATGAACTCTGCAATTATCTTCGGTGGATCTTGTCGATGTTACAACGATATAGACAAGACTCAGTTAATAGTCTACTTGTGTGTGCATCTTTGACATCAAAACTGACCCATTTTACTCAACACTCTACCTTCAAACTGAAACTATGCACAAACTTCGTATCTCCCTTCATTTGACTAGAGATTATAATCTAGAATCAGATGATCAGACCTTCATGGTATTTAGACTAGCCTTTGAATACTGCGTTAATTACTTATATTTCTTTTACCGTTCTTTATCAAATCAAGACTATCTATATCGACCCTGTCCCTGGCAGTATAAAAGCAGCACTATATTAAAATACTAACGCCTTAACACACGTGTTTGATGATTTTAATGTCTACCACAGTAATTAGTTTCACTTCTCGGGTTACACAGGTGGACGCTGTATTCATATTTTTTCTAAATCTCATTCCCTTATCGGAAAGTTATGTTTCCGACCAGCGTCCCAGATTGTGAGAATCAGCAAGCTTAACTTCTAGACTTATTTCTAATCACTGTATCCGGGGATTGGGTGAGAAATAGCGGTAGTCCACACAGAAACGTTCACGACTTTGTGATATCGGTAGACATCATCCTTAAATCCTGACTCTAAGTTGAGGAACCTTTGCTCAAAATGACAATATACTAAGGAATTGCTGATTAGGAAGCCATCAGAAAACACATTAAAGATGCCTCATGAGCTAATATCTTTTTTTCTTTCTGCCGACCGATGTATCAATGAGACACACGAATTGTGCAGAACATGCATTGAAGCACATGTTTCCATACGGAAGTAGTATAGCAAGCCCCACTCTCCACAATCGTTCACTTCAAATTGCTTCGTCTGTCATAAGTCAAGTACAAATAGGCTAAATGTATTCTAGAAATCATTGTAAAAGCGAAATAGCGATAGCAAAAAGAAGGCATTCCGAAATAACCAGAAAACGCATAGAGTCGCAAAAGATAGGAACTCACGGTTTTTGAAAAATGTATTATAGTGTGGTAAAACAAACACAAACAGTAATTTCCCCGCTATCCAACAACTAGGAGCCCACTTGCACGGCAACCGAGAAGGCTAAACGGATTGCTGGGCGATTCTCTTCCACCTCTACCTTAGATTCAACAAACAACTTCCCCCGAAATTTCTCGATGCAGATAGAAGCTTTACTTGATTATCTGAAAATCACTTTTATCATGTCAGCGATATCATAAAAAACTTGGACACTTCCAAATGTGTGAGCCTGATCTTGTCCCTCTTATACTAATTAAGAAATGGTCAGCTGAGCTAGTCTCTTAGTCTTCCAAATTCTATAACAAATGCATTTCTGAATATATTATAATTAGATCTTTTATGGACCAGAGGAAAGCCATGTTGTCCTTGATGAACGTACATTTAAACAGCATTATATTAATGCAAGATTTCCTTAAACATTTATTATTCCTCATATTCTATAGTTGACCTCCATGATAACATTGTGTCTGAGATGGGTACATTTGCTAATGATACAATGCTATATAATAGACATGAGTTGATCATGACTATAAACATATCTAATGCAATTGCAGAATTCTTAGAAACCAACATTCAGTTCGTAATGGAACGGGGACGTAAATGGGCGTAAATCAATGCTACTAAGACTAATTTCCTTTCATTTAACAATTATAAGAAGCCTTCTCAATCACCGAGAGTCATGACTAATAACACCCTACCCAAAATATTTTTCTTCATACTCATCGTTTAAATAATCATAGGCAACATAAACTGAAACAATGTTGTGAAAATAGTACTCAAGATTAAAACACTAGTCCGAATAATCAAAATAATAAAAATTATCAATCCTCATCTCAAAAATTCATAACATGAATACATATTTTTCTCTAAGTATTTTTAACTTCCTCTACTACGGATATGAATGAAAACCAAAAAAAATTACCAATTTGCTAATTACTCCCATAAAGAAAACGTAAATGTGATCATTTACTATTTAGCGCAGTTACAGTTACATTAACAGACAAAAGCTACAAACCGAGCAAAAAACAGTGATAGTGTGCATTTTGTGCATATACATACATAAAGGCGCATATGAAGTCAGGTTTAGTTCTAATACTGAGAGACCTAAAAAAAGAAAAAAAAAGAAATTATGCTAATTTATTTAGAGGATATGAAAACTTTATTTCAAAATCATTTCCACCGTGTTATAAATCCAGACTTATTGCATGTCCAATTATTGCATATATTAAAAAAACATATAAATAATTAATAATAATATTGTCGCGCCGCCAAATGGAAAACTTTTCACTAAGTGACCCCCCTCCCCCTAAATTAGCCTACCCACTCCCTACTGAATAGATAGCATCTTGGTACCACAAATATCATTTGACCGTGCAGGGCCAAGGGAAACGACCACCCTGATTTTAGTCTCGAGTGTCCAAGAAAAAAAACCAAAGCTAAGTAAAATCCTTAACTGTTTCGCATGAAATTAAAGCAAATATTCTTTACATTTTTAGGCATATTGTAACCGATATTTTTCTCCACTTAAATAGACCATTTCGCAGTTTACAATTCCATCTCACTTAAATAATAAGTCAATGCTATAGTAAAGACAAACTCGGTAAAAAAAAAAGAAATTATGCTAATTTATTTAGAGGATATGAACACTTTATTTCAAAATCATTTCCACCGTGTTATAAATCCAGACATATTGCATGTCCAATTATTGCATATATTAAAAAAACATATAAATAATTAGATTTATTGAGTTAAACCTGAAACTCTACCATTCGTTAATTTATTGAAGGTTTTCCTTCACGGGGGTTAAACTTATTTCAACAAATCCTTACGGTGAATATGACTTAAATTCTTTTCCAATGCTGTACTAACAACTGCACATTTCCTTTTCAGTTTTTCTGCTTTTCACCTTGTACGTTATATATGCTATTATTTTACGTTATATATGCTATTATTTTATTTCCATCATATTTGTTTGAAACGCGTATTCAATTGTTATCATTAATATCTCTGAAAACGATACACAGGCAAAGAAATATTGTCGCGCCGCCACATGGAAAACTTTTCACTAAGTGACCCCCTCTCCCTAAATTAGCCTACCCACTCCCTACTGAATAGATAACATCTTGGAACCACAAATGCCATTTGACCGTGCAGGGCAAAGGGAAACGACCACCCCGATTTTAGTCTCGAGTGTCCAAGAAAAAAAACCAAAGCTAAGTAAAATCCTTAACTGTTTCGCATGAAATTAAAGCAAATATTCTTTACATTTTTAGGCATATTGTAACCGATATTTTTCTCCACTTAAATAGACCATTTCGCAGTTTACAATCCCATCTCACTTAAATAATAAGTCAATGATATAGTAAAGACAAACTCGGTAAAAAAAAAAAGAAATTATGCTAATTTATTTAGAGGATATGCACACTTTATTTCAAAATCATTTCCACCGTGTTATAAATCCAGACATATGCATGTCCAATTATTGCATATATTAAAAAAAAACATATAAATAATTAGATTTATTGAGTTAAACCTGAAACTCTACCATTCGTTAATTTATTGACGGTTTTCCTTCACGGCGGTTAAACTTATTTCAACAAATCCTTACGGTGAATATGACTTAAATTCTTTTCCAATGCTGTACTAACAACTGCACATTTCCTTTTCAGTTTTTCCGCTTTTCACCTTGTACGTTATATATGCTATTATTTTACGTTATATATGCTATTATTTTATTTCCATCATATTTGTTTGAAACGGGTATTCAATTGTTAACATTGAAACGCGTATTCAATTGTTAACATACTAAAGACAAACTCGGTAAAAAAAAAAAAAAAGAAATTATGCTAATTTATTTAGAGGATATGAAAACTTTATTTAAGTACGATACTTAATATAATCAGCCATCGAAAGGCAATTTTTTTTAAGAAAAAAATTTTTTAAATAACGTTAATAAGATATCAGTGACCCCCCCCTTACTTGTACACTGCCATTTCCTTTCCGGACACCTGTTCCGAACCTATGCTCTTGATCCATCATTTCATCAAAATACGAAGACGATGGGCTCCTATGTCTTACACAACAATTTATCAGTCTGTACAATTGTCTATAAATTGATATCATCAAAAATTAGATAAGCTGTTTTAAATTTCCTCTTTTGACAAAATTGCCAATCGAAATGCAAACGGATTTTCCTTTACAATAGAGGATAAAACTGAAGCAGTATACTTAATATATACAATACGTGCGTACTAAACTAAACTACCATTGCTAACTATATATAATCGCCTGTACTGAATCCTCATCAGCTCACAACTTTCTGTATCCCCAGACTCTTAATTTCTCAAATCTTACATCACCAAGACATCCGTCTGAATAGATACAAGAATTCTCTTGAGCAGCTCAACATCCAGTGATCATATATCTAATCCTCATGAACTTGCTTATATCACTCTGAATATTACCTTAAATTTTCTTTCTATCCCTAAGCTAAGTAGAACACCTCATAATACTCTATTCAACTACTTTTAAAATTTGATACACCCAGTTGTAATATTAGAAGTGCTTCGTCCCTGACCTAGACTACGGACTTGTACAACAAACCATGAAACTTGTACCTAAAATTCCTCTCAAAACTGCAAAATACTGCTGGTTGTATACTAAGTACCCCCTATAGATACTTTACCTCCAAGATGACTGCCTTGTCTGTTTTGCATGACAAACCTTTTTATTTTTTACTTAAATTCTCTTTCTCCTGATCACTAACAAATCAAACTGCTCTATTTCTCAAGTTGCCACTAAACCTAATCCGTTTCACGTAACTTAGAGGGGTCCTTGCTCTCCGCCCTTGACCCTAACAGACTCGTAAATCGATACCCATTATCAACCAAAATTTCCTAGGCATGCTCCTAATTAAAACTCCTAACCCATAACCAAGCTTCTAAGTAAATACTTACTAGCCATAGTCCTATACACAGACTTAAAGTAATCTATAATGAACAGCAACCATTAATATCTCTTTATTAAGAGATAGTATTGCAATAATCATTACACAAACTAAACCGGTACTCATTGAAATAAAAACTTTCGGATATTAAGAGAAAGGCGAAGTCATTCTCCTTCGTTGTAGTCTAAGGGCAACTTACTCAAATTGTCTAAAATTCCATGCATTCCTATGCAATACTACTTATTCATCCATCTATATTTAACTATACTTACAGAATATGCAATAACCTATATCTATCAGGTATAACTGTACTCCATATCAAATGTTCTCTTGTATCTATACTGAGCATATCTTATCTTTCAGTCTTACTAAATATTCGGTTTGGGCACCAAATCAGAATTTCTAATAGCAAGTAAATCGTACCCTAACACTTTATCCTAATCCTAAACCTACTAAACCATATCTAATCATCCATTCCTAAACTTACAAAACTATATCTAACCATACATTAACTCGTCTCTCTCAATCCAATACTGTAGCAAATTTAGCTGCTTCCACTGCACGAATTTTTACCTATACCCTCTCCCAGTAAAAATGAAAATAGAAGCATAGTAATGCCCTTTTTTAACCAGGTTTGAGGAGTAAAAATCTTCTGTAGAAGTTAACCTAAATGCCCGATTTTTTCAGGAAATATTAAACTAAATAACCAATAAATATTAACTACCAATGCGGGGTCGCAGAAATACCTGGATTAGGACCCAGGCGCGGGGCGAACCCCCTCGGAGCTGATGGACCCGTAGGTCTTCCCAGGTCATCCGTCTAGGAGAAGGAAAACTCTGAAACTAAACCTAGGGGGAGGAGGCCGCTTCAGTCCTGGACGACAACCTTCCTAGAGCTGGTGACTCAAACAAATCACCGGTTGGCAAACCTAAACTGCTTAAGGAGGAGATAGGCTCTGTCTATCGCCCGGCTTTCATACTCCTTCTTTGCCTATTGGCCAGGCGTAGAGGTACTATCACAGGGATTCGGCTGAATCACCCAGTGGTTGACCTTGTTTCCTGACTAGGGCAATGAACGCCGCTTCTCCCCACTTCCGCCACATCCCATCCCCCTAAACTGGACACAGTGGGGTGCTTCAGTGCCATATATGTCGGTGCAGTTGGACTGGGCTGGCTTTGCCTAACGGATTGAGGGTACCGGATTGACAGTTCCTGGTTGTTATTTCCGACTGAGAGTACAGGAGCCCTAACTCTTTGGTAGCGCTTAGAGCGGCTGCTCCACCAACAGTTGTAAAATATCGGGATGTTTGTAGTGCCATGTCGCGCATGGAAAGGGACCCTGCACTCATTCCCGGTGGGCTTTCCTGAGGCCACAATCCTGTGGGTGAGGACAGCTGATAGTCTACTTGTATTGCATGTCTGGTATTCTGCACAACTACTTGTCCAGCACCCCCTCACTCACTCACCCTAACTGAAACTTTTAAATAAAATAAAATGAAATGACAGCTCAAGAAAAAGTTACGTTTAAACCAGGACCAAACTCAAAGAAAAACAACCTGCCTCCTCCCTTGAGGCTTGCATTTACTAATATCCGCGGGCTTAGAACTAACTTAGATGATGTTGAGTCATTTCTCCTTGTAAACACCCCGGATATCTTAGCATTAAGTGAAACTAACCTTCACTCCTCCATTCCCTCTAACCACTTTAACATGCCTGGTTATCTCCCACTCTACCGTAAGGACTCGGACAGACATATGCATGGACTTGGAGTCTATATTCGTAACACCCTCCCCCTGACTAGAGAAATAAAGCTAGAATCAGAGGACCAGGCCTTTATGTGCTTCAGACTAAATATGCAACACAATATTAGCTACTTGTATTTTCTCTACCGCTCTCCCTCAAACCAAGACTGTACCCTAATAAACAAAGTCTCAGACAGCATGGATATAGCACTCTCCCTCGATACTAGCGCACAAATACATGTATTTCGTGACTTCAATGTCCACCACAGTAACTGGCTAGGATTCTCTAATCACACAGACGTAGCTGGTAGCGCAACACATAGCTTCTCTATATCCCATTCCCTATCTCAGTTGGTTACATTTCCGACACGTTTCCCAGACCAGCAAGATCAACATGCCTCACTTCTAGATCTCTTTCTGGCAACGGTTCCCACTGACTGTACAACAAATGCCGACAGCCCACTCGGGAATGCTGATCACGCTGTGATAATGGTAGAAATCAGCCTAAATTCTCGCCCTAAAACTGAAGACCCACTACTCAAAACAACGAGGTATTACAAAAAGGCTGATTGGGAAGCCATCAGGGAGCTCATCAGAGATGCCCCATAGAAAAATATCTTTACTCTTCCAGCGGAACAGTGTGCAAATGAGACCACTGAATGGTTCAAAACTGCTATTGAAGCACATGTTCCCGCACGGAAATTCTATAGCAAGCCCGACTCCCCCCCCAATGGTTTACTTCTGCTTGTGCAGCTGCCATTTGTCAAAGGCAGCATGCGTTCCGCAGATTCAACCGACATAAGTCCAGCTCAAATAAACAGAAGTTTATAGAAGCTAGAAAAAATTATAAGAGAGTGATAGAGACAGCTAAGACAGATTACTCTTAAACCACCAGAAAACGCATCGAAGCACAGAAATTAGGAGCCCGGGATTTTTGGAAAATCTACAACAGCGTAGTAAATAATGGACAGTCAACTATTCCCCCACTATCAAACGATCATGAGGTTGCTTGCACGGCAACTGACAAGGCTAATCTGCTTGCCAGTCGGTTTGCCTCAAACTCCACACTGAACTCGGTACACCACTCCCTCCCTGATTTTCCTCTGCGAACAGACGCCTCACTAGACGATTTGAAAATCACCCCTTCTCAGGTACATGCTATTATAAAAAACCTAGACATCTCAAAAGCGTGTGGACCAGATCTCATCCCGGCTGTGCTATTAAAAAAATGCTCTGCCGAGGTTGCTCCAGTTCTGTCCAAACTTTACAATAAATGCCTAAACGAATCTTGTTTTCCCGACTGCTGGAAAACCGCCTCTGTGGTACCAGTCTTCAAGAATTCTGGTGAAAGAACTGACCCACTAAATTATCGCCCCATTAGCCTCCTCCTGCTTTTCGCCAAAACATTTGAGTCCTTAGTTAATCAAGCCCTAGTCCAGCACCTAACAGCTGCTAAACTCCTGACTGACAAACAATATGGATTCAGGCAAGCCCGTTCAACAGCAGATATCTTAACTGTAGTTTCTGAACGTATATACCGTTCATTGGATAAAACAGGGGAGGGTAGAGCGGTGGCCCTCGATATATCTTAGGCTTTGACAGGGTATGGCACGATGGTCTTCTAAGGAAAGTTAGATCATATGGAATCACTGGAAGAATTCATAATGTAATTAAATCCTTCTTAAGTAATAGAAAAATCAAAGTTGTCCTCGACGGTCGTACATCCAAACAATACGACATAAATGCGGGAGTACCTCAGGGGTCTATCCTTGGACCTTTATTATTCCTGATATTCATAAACGACCTCCCTGATAAAATTGTTTCGGAGATGGGTATATTTGCCGATGACACCACTCTCTATAACAGATATGAGGGGAAAACAAATGAACACATATCCAAGGAAATGGCAGAAACACTAGAGGATGACCTCCAATCCGTAGTGGAATGGGGACAAAAATGGTTGGTCACATTCAATGCTGCTAAGACTAAGCTTGTTTCCTTCAATAACTACAAGAAACCTTCTCTACCACCAATAGCAATGGCCAAGAACACATTACCTGAAAGTACTTCTTTTAAACTCCTCAGCCTAACGTTTACAGGGAATATGAACTGGAATAGATACATTGAGAGCATTGCCAAGGCTGCTGCAAGGAAGGTTGGCTCCCTCTACCGTGCTAGAAAACTACTTACGCCTGACAGTATCCTATACCTCTATAAGGCAACCATTCGCCCATGTATGGAGTATTGTTGTCACATCTGGGCTGGTGCATCTGCTTCTTGTCTCTCGCTACTGGGCAGGGTTCAAAAGAGTCGCCAACCTGATAGGTTCTGAACTGTCATCTAGGCTTCAGCCTCTGTCCCATCGACGAGATGTTGCATCCCTCTGCCTGTTCTAAAAATAATTCAATGGTGAATTCTCTGACGAACTGCAAACACTTGTACTTCCCCGACGTAACTATCCCCGACAAACCCGACAAGCTACTAAGTATCATCCCTTTACAGTAGAGATCCCTAGGTGCAAGAAAGCCTTTTACTCCAATAGTTTCTTCCCCA
>NC_136490.1:90156115-90158615 GCF_053919585.1 Euprymna scolopes
TTGCTCAGGTGCATGCTATCATAAAAAACCTCGACACTACAAAAGCATGTGGACCCGATCTCATCCCAGCTGTGCTATTAAAAAAGTGCTCAGCCAAAGTAGCTCCAGTTCTCTCCAAACTCTACAACAAATGCCTAATGAATTTTGTTTTCCGGGCTGTTGAAAAACTGCTTCTGTAGTACCAGTATTTAAGAATTCTGGCGAAAGAACCGACCCATCTAATTATCGCCCCATTAGCCTCCTCTCACTTTTCGCCAAAATATTTGAGACCATAATTAAGCATGCTCTAGTCCATCACCTTACAGATGCTAAACTTCTGACTGACAAACAATATGGATTTAGACAAGCCCGTTCCACAGCAGACATCCTCTGAACGTATGTACAATTCACTGGACAAAGCGGGGGAGGGCAGAGCGGTAGCTCTAGATATATCTAAGGCTTTTGACAGGGTATGGCATGAGGGTCTTCTCAGGAAAATGAGATCATACGGTATCACTGGAAGAATACTTAACATAATTAAATCCTTCTTAGATAACAGAAAAATCCAGGTTGTGCTCGATGGTCGTACGTCAAAACAATATGATATAAATGCGGGAGTGCCTCAGGGATCTATCCTTGGACCTCTATTGTTCCTAATATTCATTAATGACCTCCCCGACAAAATTGCTTCTGAGATGGGTATATATGCTGATGACACAACACTCTATAGCAGGCAAGACAGGAAAATAAACGAACCTACATCTCAAGAAATGACAAAAACACTAGAGGATGACCTCCAATCTGCAGTGGAATGGGGACAAAAATGGATGGTCACATTCAATGCTGCTAAGACTAAAGTGGTTTCCTTCAATAATTACAAGAAACCTCTGCCACCAATAGCAATGGCCAGTCACTCTTTATCTGAGAGTACATCTTTCAAACTGCTTGGCCTAATGTTCACAGGAAACAATTATATTGAAAGCGTTGCCAGGGCCGCTGCGAAGAAGGTAGGTTCTCTCTACCGTGCTAGAAAACTACTAACACCCGAAAGTATCCTGTACCTCTATAAGACCACCATTCGCCCATGTATGGAGTATTGCTGTCACATTTGCGCTGGTGCATCTGCCACAGGTCTCCGCTCCTAGACAAGGTTCAAAAGAGAGTCGCCAATTTGATAGGCCCTGAACTGGCATCTAAGCTTCAGCCTCTGTCCCATCGACGAAATGTTACATCCCTCTGCCTGTTCTACAAGTATTTTAATGGTGAATGCTCTGGCGAACTGCAGACACTTATGCCCCCACGACGTAGACACCCTCGACAACCCCGACAGGCAGCTAAATCCCACCCCTACACAGTAGAGATCCCTAGATGTAAAAGATCTTTCTACTCCAGTAGTTTCTTCCCCAGAACCGCTAAACTCTGGAATTCCATACCAGGTCCCTCTTTCCCCAACCGTACTGACATGCAGAAGTTCAAGTGTAACGTGAACCGACATCTTGCTGACCAAATCCCAACATAGTACCCCAGTAGTTGCTGCTCCTGATAGTAGCCCCCTACACCAAAGTGGCAATGTGCCTTGTTTGGGGTGAAAATGTAATTTAAAAAAACATAGGGCACTTCTGTTCACGGTATCAAAAGCCTTAGTCAAATCAACAAAAACCTGATAAAGCGGAACACGGTGTTCAGTATATTTTTCCTGCAACTGCCGAGCATAGAAGATCATGTCCGTTGTTCCTCTGCCCGGACGAAAGCCACTTTGACTTTCTGGAATTACGGATGGATAAATATACTTTAACAATCTATTAAGTAGAACTCTGGAAAATACTTTGCCAACTTCTTCCAACAAACTTATCCCGCGATAACTCCCACATTTGATCCTGGACGCCTTTCCCTTGTACAGTGATATAAGAATTCCATCAATCAACTCCTGATGGACGAGTACACCCTTCCAGACATAAATGATAATATGAAGAATTTCATGAACAAGAGTAAGAGGACTTCCGCAGGAATGCCATCAAGCCCTGGAGCCTTGTACACGTTCACTTCCTTGATGGCATCTCTAATTTTGTTCTCAGATGGGAATTCAGACATATCATGGATAAGCTTCTGTTGTGATAAAAATCCATTGATGACGTCCTCATCAACATTAGAGGGGTTGCCAAAGACATCAGAATAATGCTCAGTCTAACGAAGGAAAATCTTGGTAGGGTCCTTTATAAGGGTAATTCCATCACTTGAGAATAGGGAAGAGGTTGATAGTGTTTGAGGACCAAAAGCTTTATTAAGCAAATGGTACATGCGTTTGAAGTCTTTATGATCAAAAACCATCTGGATTTGGCGGAGTCGCTTTTGAAGAAGACCCTTGCTTGCTTAAAGTGACTGTTGGAGGTGTTCTCGACCTCCATGAGAGGCAGACAACATTTTATGATGCAACTCAGTTTTAGCACTTAAGAGTTGAGTAATTTCAGAATCATTATCATCAAACCAATCCTGATGTTTTGCAGAAGCTAAGAACATCTAC
>NC_136490.1:90163615-90341115 GCF_053919585.1 Euprymna scolopes
AACAATCAGGAAGCCCTAAGAAAGGGAAGTAACAGTAATGATAGCATAATATTACTTCAGATCAAAGCCACAACTTAGACAAATAAACAACCGCACAGTTAAAATAATACCACTACCTCTCCACTGCGGAAGCTTGACTACACGGCATCGTACTTTCCCCTTCACCTCCACCATTACTCCCTTTCCTCACCACACCTTCCTCAAACCCGACTACTGCTCACATTCATAAAGTATAACTCCACTTTCTTTCAAGCGTAAACCACATTCAAATATATTTAATAAAAACGAAAAAAAAAAGATGTAATGGAATCTCTTTGCAATTTCGCCCCTTTTTTTGGTCCGATGAAGTAGTTTTCTTTTTAATTGAGATTCCACTGAAACACCTATGCAAATATGTAATTAATTAATTAATATGTGATAACAGAATATTCTTTTCATTCTTTAACTCTCGGGTATATATCCGACACAGTTAGACACACTTAATCAACTGAGAACCACATGCGTCTATATAAAAGCTTATTATAAGATATTAACGGATATATACTCAAGTGTGAAAGCAATGAAAAGAATATGCTGTTGTCACAGCTCTAGTCATTAATAATGTTTGCGTAATAAACAAACTATATATATATATATATATATATATATATATATATATATATATATTCCATAGAAACGGAATTTGTCTAATTCCAAACACCTGCAATTTCATATAAAGCAAAGACCCATTTTTTTTCATCTCGATACCAAGTTGTCACGGGATGTTTGTTTTCAGGACTAAGAAAATACATTAGGAAATATAGTATCAGATGTGTGTAATTCATGATGTAGTGATTGACTTCTGTGGAACCAATACGATTATTTATGCAACGTTTAAACAATTCGGTTTTGAACAGAAATTAAAAATAACACAATACTGATTGTTTTTCTTTTGAAGTGAAACTTAATCGATTCAAATGTCGTTTTTCTTTATTCTAAGCAAACAGTAACCTGTTGGTACAATATCTGGAGAATGCGTTGGATGATATAATGTTTTTCCGAGTTATTTATTTTCTGAGTTATTTCATCTTTTGTACGTGATGAGTAGTGGCACTAATAGTTAAAACACGAACAGAACATTCGTTACAATCTGATATGTAAACTCGGTTCATTTTGTAAAGAAAACTAGAAAATGAAAACGGAATATGTTTATTTATCTTTCAGATGCTTTGACACTTTCTGACGAAAAGCTACATTTTAACGAAGACAATTAGAAAAAATTAGTACATTTTAAAAAATAAAATACGAACAAAATGGCACCGGAAGTATAAGAAGTGTTGTTTGTTTCTCATTTGTTTTCTAATTTCCCTCAACTTATTATTTTGGATAATTCATTCACTGATTTATTAATAGTGTATATCGATTTTTCTTAAATATTGCTTAATAAAGATAAGCGTTTGAACAAAGTAATTTATGAAAGCATGATCCAAACTGGGTCAAGATCAGATACGAAAATTGTGATGATCGCACGAGTTTAAATTGGCAGTCGTGTTTATGTTTGATTACATGTGATCATAACACGCTTTAATCCAAACATTTATCTTTTACAAGTCGTCTAACTCATTATTGTAAATGTTAAATTAACATGCGATTCTCACCTTTCTATTTTCTTTCCTTTCAATTTTCGCTTTTTTTTTCAATTTTTTGGCCAGTTTGTTCAAGCTGCTGATGGGGAATCCTACCAGTTTTCAGACATTTATCATCTATCTCATATATTCCAACAGAAAGATCCCTTTTAAGGTTATTACCATTCCTTTAAGTACAATTGTTTGAATCTCTCTTTCACTTGTGTTACTGAGTATATTTTCGAAGCAGTTTCTGAATTATTTTCATGAGTCCCATTGCATAGAGATCTTCCTAATATTACAGTTTCTTTTCATGCTGTATATAAAAGCTTGATATGTCGCAATTTTTCTGTCCATCATCTTGCGAGGTTTAGTCATGATCAGTCCCGGTGTGTGTGTGCTGTAGCAGAATATATATATACATACGCTATGTCTTTGACCTTTTATCTTAACCTTGAAAAATGGTGTGCAGCATCCTTAGGTTTGGGGATCATCATCATACCAAGTTTGGTCATGATCGGTCCAGTGATGTGTGCTGCAGGAGACTTATAAACACAGACACAAACACACATGAACGCTACTAATTCATATATATATGTATATATATATATATATATATATATATATATATATATATATATATATATGGGAAATATGTTTTTATAATTATATTTCACCTCATATTTATACTAATCCTTTTATTTATGAAGCACGATGTATGTTAAATTTGACAATAGAGCATATACAAGTAGATGATAAAACAGCTATATTCCGAATTCTAAGATAATATTCATCTTAACGTTTATTTCTTTAAATATGTCAAAACGTCTACTTTTTTAACATCACCTGTTTCCTAGCACACAAACGATCGCATAATTATTATGTCAATTTTGAATATTTTCTGCAAAGACCCATCAGAAAAATAGGATTCTTTGAACCTACAAGAATATTTAAAAAATTAGGCCTGATGACATAAATTCGAAAAAACTGTAAGGATGTATGTACAATATTTGCATCGTGTGTTACACATATTTTTAAGAGTCTGCGGAAAATATTTAAAATCGGCATAATAAATATGACTGCTTCTTCGCTACGTTACATGTGCCGTTAAAAAATGTTAAAAAAAAGTGCACGTTTTGGCATGTTGGAAAAAAAAATAGTAAGATTAATAAACTCTAGAAATTTAGAATATAGCTTTTTTTCATCTATTTGTATATATATATATATATATATATATATATATATATATATATATATATATATATATTAGTTTTCATTTTTCCGATTTTAAGAACAATTCGTTTGATATTCCAATTAAAATTATATAAAACGATTCTGTCTGATTCTCTAACACACACAGGCATATATATATATATATATATATATATATATATATGTGTGTGTGTGTGTGTGTGTGTGTGTGTGTGTGTGTGTGTGTGTGTGTGTGTGTGTGTGTGCAAGAAAGCAAAATATTGATATTATGCACAACGCAACGTACACATAACTTAATTAGTACAGGCACATAGTTCATACTTTATGTCCACTACGATCAGGGGAAGGATTTTCAATACAATGCTTAAACAATTGTAAATTAGAAGCCAAATCGGTGTAACTCTTAATTCCTAGTTGTTTACCAGAATTTATTGAACAAACATCTTGGTGTTCCTACATACTTAACAAACCAATGTTGCATGTCAAATGATTAGTTGTCGATGCACCTAACATCATAAATTACCATAAATTAATGCCAGCAAAATTCGCCAAGCAATGCTGCATGTTGCTCGATCGCAATTAACCAAGCCATAAAAATACTCATTATTTTATAAAGACTTTTACACTTGCATACTGAAGTGATGATGTAGAATCAAATTCATACTTGCTGGCATCAAATTTTCCAAAATTTAATATTTAATATACAAATATTGTTTAATTCAATCGGCTAATCAGAATTCAAAGAATAAGCTCATCTAGCTGAACAAAATTGAACATTCTAGTCTTTATATAAATCGATTTTCGTGTTATTTTCAGTTTAGCTTTTAATATTTCACTTGGTAATACTCTAGAGCACTTACATATAAATCCAATATTCGGTCAAGATTAATAATTTATATTATTTTTATTTGTGGTCTAAAGTGCTACTAGAGGCAAGAAAAGTTACCTTCCTGTGATTATTGCTTTAAAAATTTGTACAAATCTGTTTTTGTACACAAAAACAGATTTGTACAGGCCTGCATTGTCTCGTGCAGTCAAAATGAAATATGAAAAAATTGCCGTTTTTTTTCTTTTTATATGCTTACAATATTGTGACCTAATATGCAAATTAGATACTTCGGTTTAAAATGAAAAGCCTAATTTTTCAGAGATTGCGTTTTATATAATACTCTCGTCTAACTACTTGTCGGATGATTGAATCTCCGGCTTTCTTCAGTTGCATCTTTTCAGACTTTGGAAAGTTTATATAAAATTCGGGAAAGTATATCAAAAATTTGAACTGAACCTTTTGTTTAATACACGGTGGTTAACCATGATCGGGTAAAAGTACGTTATTCTTATTGGTTATTCTCTGTTCTAAGAATAAAATCTTTAGTCTTGAAATAACTGCCATTTAGAACTGATTGATAATCAACGCCTTTAAGGGCTGCGTGATGGGTCCACGTGAAGATTTAAATTTCAATACTTATTACCGACGATACTAAGAATAACTTAATTACTATTTATACTTGATTATGGCTGACGAAATTCAGAATAAGTCACGAATAATGAAGATACTTGTATTTGTTAAACTGTCCTCAAGAAATAACATTTTTTTTATTTTAACTAATATTTTTCATGATAAAACTCTGTTCTATCTCGAGAGAGGTAAAAACCCCTTTTGCGTGTACGTGCGAGGAGTCTATTGCGAAGTAAGGGTTGCACATTGTGTTCTTTTGAGTCTAGCGAGGAGAAGTTTATGTCTACTAGAAACGATGACGAAATACGCAGAGAATCATTCCACATTCATACCTGAGGCTCTCAAGCGGTCGCCCATTTCGCACTGATAAACCTCAGTGTCGCTTAACTCCATTGAATTGACTGAAATCGGTGTGCCAACGTAATTATAACTTACTTTATAAGTATTCTTATGGTTTCAACCCTCCTCCCCTTACGTGGCAACTGCAGTATATTTTTTTTACTATAGTTATTGATTTGTAATTAGAGAAATAAACACCATTTTTTTGTCGATAGGCCAAGATTATTTTTCATAGAATTTTTATAAAAATGACCTTAACTAGTTTCATAACCTGAGAAGTTTAAGCAACACAATCTTAACTGGTAGGTCAGCTAGTTAAGCACTATATCTAAAAACGAAAAGAAAAACTTTCCGGAATATCTTTGTAAATTTTCGACGATTCACCTCGCAGGTTGATTGACGGCGAACCAATAATCTTCGATATTTACCATTAACATTTTTTCCCTGACGTCTCAGACGTGGAGCCAGGGGTTTGTTGCAAAGTGAGAAATCAACGTAATGAAAAGATTCGTTTGTCTGACATAAAAACAAAAGCAAAATGGACCTTGTTTTTCTTTCTCGATTTCAAACGAGTTTCTTATGATTGCAACGTCAAGACGTCCATTAGAGTTAATGCGAACACTGACAGATTGAAGCAGATCGGGGAAACTCAAATCGTAGATCGACATTTTTACGTCAGCCAATACCTTTGTAATGGCGGTTTGGACGCCATTTTCTTTTTTATTTTCTTGTTTGTTTTATTCGTTTTTTACTTCTTTTAAACTTTTTTTCTCGGTTTACCTTTTTGCTTTTATTCCTTACTTTTTCGTATTCTATTCTTTTGTGTATCTACGTTTATTCCCTCAAATTATACCACCTTTTTATTATTTTTCTATCAGTATGGCTTCTGATATAGTCTATCGTTTCTTCGAATTTTGCTTGATTTTATTCTTTGTATGTACATATATTTTCTTTTTCCAACTTGTACCACCGTATCGCTTACATCCACCATTGTTTCTGTCGGTCTGAAGTTAGAACGTTGTATTATACTGACAGAATTACCTGGTGTCACACAGTTTTAAGATATATTGAATATATATATATGTACATGTACTTCTATGTTCGAAATTTCTAGAAATTAAAATTGGGCTAAAGAAATCTGCAAATTATTTTAGTAAATAATAAAATCGATTTTATCATCATAGTATTCAAAATGTTAAGAGTGTCCAATCATTTTTTCAAGTCCATGCACCTTCAGCTAAAAGCACTTAACGTCAGAGGTTATATATTAAAATTTATTAGGATACGGAATTCATAAACTCATAATCCGTATTCAACAATATTTTTTCAATTTGTACGCGCGTTTCAGAAAATCAGTTTTGTTAGTAGTTTTGAAACAGGGTAAGAAATTACCATTTTAATAACTCTCCTCCTCACCCCACATCTTTTATCAAATCTTAATTTAGGAAAAATTCCAATAGTAATATTCATAATAATTTCAGAAACAAAAAGAACACACAGTTCAGAAGAATTTAAATGGTGCAATATTTTTCTACTATGATAGGCTAAATAAGCGTAATCAGTATAAAGTTTAAATATATTTCAGGTTGATAACAATTTTTACCACTGAGCTTACATGACTTGCTTCTGGAAATTTGATAGAAAGATCAACTTAACCTCTAATTAAAAATTCACAGCAGCAATCTCCTCTCTATACAATTACGTCTGATTATATGTTCATTTTTAAAAACAAGATTGACTACTAAACTAATTTACACATATTCATTTTGTAAAACAGTTACTCGGCGTAAGGGATCGAAATATGGCTATATTTAGTTTAATTCAAGCTCGCGTAAATAGGGTAAAGAAGGGTTGAAATCCTTTCTTGAAAGAAAAATACATTTTTTTAATTTTCAAAATCAGTATTAAAAATACATTAATACTTAATTTTTTTATTTATTGCGGACTATTATCCTCATCTTTTTTCAGACGTTGTTTCATCAATACTTATTCTTTAAATTTTAGTTTCTGCATGGCATTAGGTTACTGCAAAAATAATGTCGTTTTTGACGTTCAACTTCAAAAGATCATAACTACTTTCCTAATACACTTTATTGATCGAAATGAGAACCATTAGAATCGACATATTTTTGCCAATGAGAAACAAGTTTATTCATCCCATTAGCATAGAAATTCAGAGTTCTGGAAGTGATTAAGTCATTGAAGGTTTATTCGGCATCGTCCCGGCTTTTGAAGCATTTTTTTCGCAGGAAGTTGTCGAGGTGCTTGAAAAAGTCATAATTGGTAGGGGAGAGGTCCGGTGAATGTAACGGATAAGGCAGAGTCTCATAGCACAATTCGTTCAGCTTCTGCAGGGTAAGCTGAGCAACATGCGGCGAGCGTTTTCATGAAGGAGAATTGGTCCCTTCATATTGACCAATACGTTGGAGCTTCTGGTGCGTTTCGTCAATTTGTCGGCAGTATTTTTCCGCCGTAAACGTTTCACCCGGATTCAGGAAGCTGTAATGGATGAAACTGGCCTCAGACCACCAAGCAGTCACCATAACCATCTTTTTTGGTGCAATTTCGGCTTCGGGAAGTGTTGTGGAGTTTCTCCGGCATCCAATCACTGTGCTGAACGTCGCTGGTTGTCGTAGAGGATCTACTTTTCATCACACGTCACAATCCGCTCGAGAAATATTTTTGTTTGCGGAGAAGGAGCGTAGAAACACCTCAAACCGATGATGTTTTTTATTATTGTTCAATTCATGAGGCATCCAACATTTTTGACTTCCCTGTTTGCTTTAAATGGCGAACGACTGTTTAATGGTGGACCTCGAGTTCAACAAGATCTCGTGTGGTTTTACACGGATCGGCTTAATTAAAGCTTTCAAATGTTCGCTATCAACCGCAGTCGGCCAGCCGCGACAGTTTTTCTCTTCGAGGCTCTCGTCACCATTGCAAAATTTCTTGAACCACCGTGGTGCTACACGTTCGTTAGTAGTCCCTGAGCCAAACGTATCATTGATATCACGAGCTGTCTCGGCAGCTTTTTTGGCATAGTTGAATCTGGAACAAAAAAAGCGTGCGGATTTGAATTTTGTTCATGCTGTCGAAAATCCTATAAAAAAAGAACTGTAACGAATAACACGATTCGATAGAGCGAAAAACGCGCTTCAAAATGATCTATAACATGGCTGTCAATGAATTAATTCAGAAATCATATAACATATGTGAGAAAACGATATTGTTTTGGCACCAACCTAATATTTTAAATGGCTTTTAGGGAGTATAATATGGGCACATTCCCATTTTGACAATTTAAATATATGTTTCTATTTACTTTATCCATAATCATTTGACACCAAACCAAAAAGATTCCAAGAATTTAAATTTCTTAAACCTTAAATCTTAGATATTTTCTGAAACCTTTAATTTTAGATGTTTTCATTAAACTTAAATAATAGATATTGCTTAGAATAAAAATCACGAAATAAATTTAGATCAACATTAAAATAAATATTCTAGGAACAATATTTTGTATAATTATATTTGGATTTTTTGTTCGTAAGTGAATATAGAAGTTTTGCAAAACTTTCTAATTCGAAAAATTAACGTTACTCGTCGTTGGGGGTGTTGTTCTAGTCTGTCTGTCTGTCTGTCTGTCTGTCTCTCTCTCTCTCTCTCTCTCTCTCTCTCATATATATATATATATATATATATATATATATATATATATATATATATATATATATATAGGGGTGCGTATGTTTGCACATACTTTTATTTATATATATAAAACACTTATTAATTCCATAATTATCCTATCGATAACCTATTCTATTCTTATATAATTCTGCATAAATGTACTTTATCCTAACGTTGTTGTGTGTGAACGGAATTTGCATATTGGATTTTGTATATCAAAAATAAATCTGCATAGAGTAATACACTTAAATTAATTAAATTACAACAGTACAAAAACATATATTCAACAAAGGAGCAACTTTCATACATTAAAATGTTTAATGGTGAAGAAATAGGAATAATGCATATTCATCGCCATGGACTGTTTCACACAAATAAATACTTGTTACCGTCATTTACCATAGAAACCGGTTCTATCTAGCTTAGCACACAGTTAAGTTTCTATAAAAACATATATTGGTACGTTGATGCCCATCTGTAATTACAAAATAATATGAATGTTTCAATATTCGTTTTATTTAAACATCTAATTTCTATTACCTTCTTATTATCATGTAAAGTTAATTTAGATTTTACTTATTTTTCAAGTCAAGAGTCAATTTTTGATAAAATTATTTACACTCTCTTCAAATTAAAAGCCGATTTTTAAAAAAAAATAATTATTAGAAAATAACTACATTTATAACTACATTCCAAATACTGTCAAATACATGTGAATATTTTATCAAATGTAACTGTTCCAAAATAAAAAAAATAAAATGTCTTTTACGTATTGGATTGCTTGAGCAATATGAAACGTAAGAAATCAATTGGTCTTCGCAAAATCTTTGGATCGTTAATCAATCTAGTTAATGCTAAACTTCCTTTGTAACAACAGTTATAGATTCATAAAAGCTTGTTTCACTTAAGATGTCCTAATGATCATCTCTGAACGCATACACCATACAGTGAACAAAGCTGGTAGCAATTGATATATTCAAAATCTGTTATAAGGCATAAAGGTCTTAATATAATCAGATCCTTTTAATCAAAAGAAAGATCCCATCTGTTCTCGATAGTCATTCATCTAAACGGCATTAATGCGCGTGTATCTCAAGAGTCAATCCTTTGACATTTTTATTTATAATTTTCATAAACAACCTTCATGATGCGATTGTGTCAGAGATGGATATATTAACGGGTGACACCACACGCGATTCTCAGCATGTAAGTAAAACAAAGACGTGTGTCCATTTCTTAGGAAATGACCTCGTGTGTTTAGTAGAAACGGCATAAATAATTAATAACATTTAATGCTAAGAAGAGAAAGTTTTAGCTTTAACAATTATAATAAACATTTTATCGTTTAAATTCATTGGCATAACATTCACAGATAACATGAATTGGAACAAATGTATAGAAAACAGCGCCAAGTCTGTTGCTAGGAAGGTGGGCTTCTTTTATCCTGCTAGAAAATATCTCAAACTTGTATCCTATATATTTGATGCATAGAATATTTTTGTCACGTCTGGACTAGGGCACTAACTTTTTTTTACATAGAGGTCACCGCTTATCAAGGCCCGGAGGCCACTCAGAGATAAGGGTTATTGCGTGTACAGTAACCAATGAGATAGTATTGTAGTATTCATTAGATATCTCACTACTGATGCAATTCTCTATCTGTATAAAAGCCAAGTACGTCCAAGGATGGAGTACTACTGCGACATCTGGGTAGGAGCTGCTAAAAACAGCCTATCGTTATTTCCATGGCAAGTGGTCGTCTGAGTTCCAATCTCTCGTCCTCCCTCGTCAATCTTTCACGAGAAACACCCGTCTGGCGGAAACTACTGTCAATAATTTCCCCCACTCTTTATCTGTACCTTAATCCAAACGTAGATTCCATGAGCAGAGCTTCTTTCTAAGAAGTGCGCGACTGTGAAACTCTCTTCCGTTTGCGTGTTTCCCACCTGACTACAACTAAGTTTCCGCCAGACGGGTGTTTCTCGTGAAAGATTGACGAGGGAGGACGAGAGATTGGAACTCAGACGACCACTTGCCATGGAAATAACGATAGGCTGTTTTTAGCAGCTCCTACCCAGATGTCGCAGTAGTACTCCATCCTTGGACGTACTTGGCTTTTATACAGATAGAGAATTGCATCAGTAGTGAGATATCTTCTGGGGCGGTAGAAGGATCCCACGATTTTCCCAGCGTCCTTGGCAACAGACCTGGTGTACGTGTTCCATTTCAGATCAGGAGAAAAGGTCAAACCCAGAAGCTTGTCAAAACATGGAGCTTCCCCAAGACTAGAGCCATCCATTTCAATTGATGCCAGATGCCAGATGGGGATCAGAGCGTTGATGATGATAGAAGCTTGGTTTTGGATGAATTAAAAGTAACCAGCCACCTCTTCCCCCACTGTAACACGCGTTCGAAATCAGAGGAGAGAGAATTGGAGAGAACTTTGTCATTTACGGCCTTTGGCGTGTTGCCATAGATGGTCGTGTCATCAGCATAGATATCAACAAATGATTTAAGCATGTGTTTTGGGAGATCATTGATGTAGATCAGGAAGAGATTTGGGCTCAGGATGGATCTCTGAGGGACTCCAGCATTAATACTGTGAGCCTCTGATTTCTGCTCATCAACCACTATTCTTATGAACCTATCAGAGAGAAATGATTTAATGATTGAGAAAACATTTCCAGTGATATCGTAGCTGGAAATCTTGTGAAGTAGGCGCTTATGCCATACCTTATCGACGGCCTTCGATATGTCAAGAGTAATTGTCCTGGAAAGGAAGCCTTTGTCAAGAGATTCACTAATCCTATGAGATATAACCGTTAGCACATCTGCTGTAGATCTGGCCCAGCGGAAACCATATTGCATGTCACTAAGAAGGTTGTTTCTGCTGAGCTGGTTGACTACTTCTTTATTTAATATGGACTCCAACAACTTACTCATGACACACAGGAGACTTATTGGTCTGTACTGAGAGGGAGATGACTTTTCACCTGAATTCTTAAATACAGGGCATATTGATGAGGTTTTCCAGGGTGTTGGAAAGCACTTCTCCTTAAGGCAACACTTAAGCAGTTTTGTAAGTATGGGGGAAAGTTCTGGTAGGAGCTTTTTCAGCACTATAACTGGAATGTTGTCAGGGCCAGTTGCTTTACTGAAATCAAGGTTCTTTATTAGCTTGGTGACCTCACGCACACCATGTAGCTCTCTTGCATTTTTTATTACTCTTTTACAGTAGTTTCTGGCAGTCCTGAAAGCAGCTTAGTCTCAGTACATCTATTACGTTGGTAGCTGTGGAAAAAGTGATTTCTGGGCGTCATGGCAGCAGCACATTCTGGGAAGAACCATGGCTGGCTGTTAGGTTTTTGTTGGAATTTTTTGGATGGTATGAATCGGTCTATGCCTACAATTAACCATTCGGTCAGGCCTGGTACTATAGAGGACACATCCTTTTAAAACATGGAACGCAGAGGTAGATCAGATATGAATGCACGAAAGCTATCCCAGTCAGCCATAGAGTATCGCTATACAGTACGGTGGAGAGGTACGTCTAAAGACTTATTACATTTTATTTTTATCTTAACTGCTACAACGGAGTGGTCGGAGGATCGCAGAGAAGGTAGAACGGAACATGAACATAGATCAGGCGAGGTTGTGAGAAAAAGGTCTAGAAGGCTTACATACTGACCGGTAGTATCGGGCACACGGGTAGGTTCGTGAACAATCTGAGTGAGGTCATAGGCAGTTACAAAATCATGACAGAACCTCCCCTCGTCATCGGTCTTATTTGAGTGGATCAGCCATTCCGCATTATAGACATTGAAGTCACCGCAAATGTGAATATTAGCCGATGGATTAGCAGACAGGATGTGGTCAATTTTCTCAGATATGCTCTTAAAGATAGTAACCCCACTGTTGTGGGGGCGATAGAGGGCAAATATAAATGCAGTGGTGTAAGCTAGTGCAACTCGGAATGACATATAAGGTAAATTAGGGTCTTCTCTGGAGATATCCATACCACATGGAAAGCCATCTTTAATGTAGGCACATATTCCATGCCCATGGCGATCTTGGGGGTCAGATTTAGATGTTAAGTTAGAGTATCCTTTAATTATGAATTCGTCTAGGGAAGTGGTTAGCCCTATGCCAGTTTCACTTGGAAATAATATGTCCGGTTTCGTCTCCTGTAATTGTCTTTCAACCTCTGGAAGGTTGGAACGTAGACCCTAATGTTGGAGAAGGAGACCTGTAGTAGGGGCCTACGTTGGAGGATGGAGTTCTTTGTTTATTCGTGTTTTTTGTTTTTTGTCATGTTGGGGTTTTGGGATTTATGGAGCAGGTCAACAGAAAGGGAAAGTAAGAGAGAAAAAGACAAAAAATTTTTTTTTGTAGCACATGATGAGGTAAAGCCGTAACAATTACCCACAAGTATGACATCGAGAGGCCCTACCAGAAACTACTGTATGGCCCAGAATTCATTCACCAAATGGCAATACAGCAGCCCCGGTACTTTGCACCTACTGATAGGACAGCTTCCTTAGTGGTTAATCCAGTGTTCAAAAAGAGCGTCTTCTAATAGGTATTATACTATCATGCGAGTTCCGGCCCATGTCATATCACCGCAATGTTTTATCCCGGTGTTTATTTTACATCTACTTTAATGAAATGTTTCTAACGAGCTTGGTCAACTGGTGCCCTCTTGATGTAAATAGAATCAACCGACTCGACAATCAGCTAGACCCTATCTCTTCACTATAGACGTGTATGTGTGTGTGTGTGTGTGTGTGTGTGTGTGTGTGTGTGTGTGTGTGTGTGTGTGTGTGTGTAATACGTTATTAATTACCATATATTTTCATAACTGACTACTTAGCCCTAGAAGCTGTACGGGCTGAGCACTGTTGAAGTAAATATTGAAAATTGACGCATAAAACATATCTCCCTGTAACATTTTATGGGATGCATACGAGGATCAGCTTTTGTGATCAGTGCAGATTTTATTTATTTATTTGCACTTGTATACAAGGCTCTATGCCTTCTTAAACTGGGCTTACTAATATTTTAAACTTTTATTTTCAGTATGCCATTACCACGGCTTCACGTGCTTCTATTATTGTCTGACAGCGTAATTTTCGAATTTCCTATCAAGTTCACGCATCAGATGTCATACCATGCAGTTGTCTTAAGGTGTCATCAAAATACTTATTACAGTTGTGTGACAAAGACTAAATATGGGTGTAAATTAAACGCTGTGTTCAGACGAACACATAAATTAAAAATAAGCTAACTGATGCAATGCGCAAAATTGCCTTTATTGAGCTTCTTGGTAACAGACATTTTAGTGGTGACGTATATTTCATGGAAATCGCTTCATACAAGGCATGAAACCACTTGATATAAAGAAGTAAAAATAATGGTTAGTCAACGATAAGTGTTGATTGGATATATTACAACCCAGAAAATAGTAATTATTCCTTTTTTGCCAGAAACGTCGCTCATAGAACGTGAGGATTAAAAGACAAAATACGAGAAGCGAGAGTTCCGAGTCTGGTAAAAGTAAATCCAAGGTTGGCTTAAGGATAAAAATGAATTTTTGTGAGTAAACAATTCATTGGAGTAATTGATAAAATTCAGTTTAGTTACTTCTGATTTATGTGTTTTACAGAAATGCCTAGAAATTAGCCATTTGTATTATGCGCCTCTGCTTCGTTTCTATTATTTCTTAAAGAGCATGAATTTACAATATAATTGTTAAGGAGTTCATAACAGGAATTTGTATGAAATGTTTAGTCTTTAAAAATACTATATAACATCAACATATTCAAATATGAAAAAATTGAATAAAAAACGTGACTAGTGCAAAAGGCAAGATTATTTTCCTATAAACTAAATATAAAACCAAATTTGGAGTCATTAGCATGAATGCCAATATTGGTAGATTTTATGGACATTGGACGCATTAGATTATCATGCAGAGATATCTTAACTACAACAGGATTTTTATTGGGGTAAGGAATATTCTAGATGACGTCCTTTCCCGGCTGTTATACCGTTTATTTATCAGAATAACAAATATAATACTAAACAGATGGCCATAAAACTCTAAAAATAATGTCAATAAAACGGATTCTTTAAGTAATCACATTGTGAACACACTCAAACTCCTATGCCATATATAGCAATTCTGGGTTATTCAATACCATTTGTGAATGATTAATTGTATAGATTTAATTGAACAAAAGTTGCTGTTTTATCTATTAAATTGATAAAAAATGTATGTTTACTTCGTTACCATTAGTATTAACGTGTAAGTTTGATATGGCGATTCAATAAGCCAGATCGATAACTGTTAAGCCGATCAGTAACCTCACAAATATTGTTTATTCCTTTTTAATCCGATAATTTTTTTAATCAGAAAATTAAATGTATCCATCTTTACTAAAAAAATATTAAGTTTCAATATTTCTGTAGATTTATTCTATAATAAAATTATTTCAAATTCTGAATTCATTTTGCAATTTGTAATAACTGAAAATCCCTTTTCTTTTTGCTTCAATGTATTAGATAACGACGAGAGGATCATGAGGAAAAGCAGAAGTCGGAAATCACGTGACTGCTGTCTAAAAGAGAGTTTCTTTCTCTTTGACTTACGACAACTGAGAACAAACGCGAACCGCCGTTGTTCCGGCTATTGCCGGGAGGTCGTGACAGTGTGTATAGGTGTTTAACTGTCAGCCTATCCAAATATGTAAGTGTTTTTTCTCATTCCAATCCTTTCTTCCTGAAACTTTCTCTCTCTCTCTCTCTCTCTCTCTCTCTCTCTCTCTCTCTCTCTATCTATCTATCTCTCTCTCTCTCTCTCTATATATATATATATATATATCTTGTATGCATACATTTCAGTTTTCTCTGATTTTTCTTTTAAATAAAACATTCGAAACAAAATAAGTTTCAACGAACTGCGTCACAACAGAAGGTGTACAAGTTCATACTGTTTATGCATCCGTAACAGCACTATCTTACAAATAAACATAAATCTAAAATCAGAAAGAGAATTGAAAGATAAATATTTGCATAAAACCAATGGGCAGATTATTTTAAAAAATACATTGAAATATATATACGAGAGCGAGGAGAATCCATAGTCATTTGCACGAACTGATATATGGGATAGTATTATCAAAAACGTTTTTATGTAAGTAAAAAAGAAAGGTAGATAGAAATAGACAATAGTTCACAGTACATAAAAAAGGAATAACTTATATTGTTACTAATTGATATGATAAAATTAAAACTTATTTTCTTTAATTAACCGTGGAATTTCTATAGGCTCCGTTAGTTAAAATGAATCCAAAAGCTAAGTCAATCGTTGGTATTTATCGTTCGACGTAATTCTCTTTTATGAAGCCATTTTTTTCGATGGATAAAGAATAACTTGAATCTGAGAACATAAATGAAATGGCCGGCTATCATGGCGTCGGCAGACGTGAATGGCGAATAGTCACAAGACGTAGACAAAAAGTCGAAATCAATCAAAAGTCCAATAGCCTTCTCCTCGTAGCACCTAGGGCCAATATGAATAAGGAAGATCGATATCGGTATATCAGAAAATGGCAGCCGGTTCGATTGTTCGCGGTCAAGTTGAGTGAGGAGAATCGGAGTTGTTGAAGATTTATTGGCGATGTCTTTTTTCCCTCTGTATTTTCAAAATGGCTTCGACTCTATACTTGTCTTCGCTCAGTCACCCTTGAACAATGATAGAATCGGCCACTTTCACATCAAAGACCAACAATAATGCATATAAAACATATAAATCAACTTGGTTCAACTGACTGCACCAGACAGTAAACGTGTGTATATGTGTGTTTTTTATAAATATATATGTGTGTGTATTCATATGTTCGTCTGTGTGTATTTATAAATATATAGATAACTATTTATGCATGTGTTTATGTTTACACACACGAATAGATATATATGTAGTCATTTATGTGGCTTTAGTTAAATTATATAGTCATGATTGTAAAAGCCCCTCTCTGTCTTCCCTCTCTTCTCTCTCTCCCCTTTATATATATATATATATATATATATATATATATATATATATATATGCAAATACATTATATATAGAGCGATTATTAATATAAACATATACATGCATGTGTACGCAATTTTTCATGTGTATACACCATTTATTGTGTGTATATATATATGTGTGTGTGTGTGTGTGTGTGTGTGTGTGTGTGTGTGTGTGTGTGTGTGTGTGTGTGTGTACGTACGTGTTCGGCTATTTATATAGATTTTAATATATATATACACATATATATATATATACTCCCCATATATATATATATATATATATATATATATATATATATATATATATAGTGAGAGAGAGAGAGTGTGTGTGTGTGTGTGTGTGAATTGTGATAAGTAAATTTACAACATTACTTATTACACTTTCAAGAATTTAAGATCAGCTACTATTATATAAAAGTCACTTTGTGTGTGTGAGTTCCTTCCTCATAGATTCCCAAACGGCTGTCTATCTTTTGTAAATTTCACACAAAGCTAATTTATATGTCTGGCATTATTCTTAGATATGTTGTGTACAGAAATTCATCCGATAAGAATCGAAAATCGAAAAAATCCGATCTTAAAATTAGTTTTCTCTCCTCTCATAGATAAAAAGCATTATTTTTACAGGGGAAAATTTACGTTACACCGGCAAATTTCAGCAAATTATTTCTTCTTAAAACTTTATTATAATCTGACGATATAATTTAATGGTAAAGCATTTGCCCACATATCTAATGACCTCGTGATCGAACCCAGGTGTATCTAAACACTTTTTTTTTAATTCTTATTAACTAGTTCAATTTACAATAAAAGAAGAGTGCCATTTAAAATCGCCGCAAATTATTTCTTTGTTTGCATATTTTAAGACAAAACATTAATCAAAATTACTTTTCCAGGGCATCCATCGTCAAGCCTAAATATCAGCTGAGTGATATTGTAAACAAACACAGACGGAATATGATGAAAAACGTTATCATTATTACTTTTTGTATTTTTCTTTTTTTTTTCTTTTTTTTTTCTTTGTTTGCGACAAATTATTCCTCGTAATATATAATCATTAGAGGATTGATTTTATAATAATACATACGCAATATGCATAAATTAAAATATCATATTTAAGCGTATTGTACGACCGGGCAACGTCAGGCTGCCAGCTAGTGTGTATATATATATATATATATATATATATATATATATATATATAGTGTATGTGAGTGTGTGTATTTATAGTGTAATGTTGTTCATTTAAATATAGTGGAATATAGCAGGAGCATTCAATGTCGTATTTAAAGACATGAATTTTTATTTTAAAAGAAACTCTGCATTAGTTTAATCGTTCATCGGTATATGCGGTTTAACGAAAACACTAGAAACACAGCCCTCAAAGCAAATGATACTAAGTGTAACCATTTTTCAATCGATATACGTGCATATATATCTCAGTACGTGTGTGTATCTAATTGCTAGATGTTTGTGAATATTTTTGCGATAGGAAAATATTTTGTTTATACTCCTATGCATACTTTAACATGTATATACAACACATGCGCTTAGAAATGCTTTATATATAAATCTCATTACCTTTATATATTGTTACCTTATATATTTATATATGTATGTGTGTGTTTGTATAGACACACACACACACAAACACACACACACACATACATATATGTATGTGTGTGCATTTTTAGATGTGTTTATTTTGTGTATATTAATTTAAATATATACAGAGACATAACAGAAAAGAATAGACACTAAGATAAATCTTTTCTTAATACGTTCCTTAATATATACTTATTCATATCGACAGAAAAGAATATTGCTGAAATAAGTTAGAGTATCTTATTAAAATTGCATCTAACAATATTGAAGCATGCCACGAACCAAAGGAACATCAGAATTATCAGTATTTCTGCAAAGACAATCATGGGTCAACATGAAGTTGGTCTTAATCGGCGCAAAATAGCAAGAATTTTTTCAATACCTTTTTTAGAAAAAATGGAGTTAATGTTAATGGAGTGATCGTACAATTCATAAGAAAGGGCAAAGAGTGCACAAAACCTCATCCAGGTCGCGCCCGAGCTCTCTGAAAGAACCTTGCGTTTTGTGAAAAGACATGTTGAAGAGGGTCTTCGGTGCAAAGACTCTGACATTGTAACATAAGCCAGTGTTAATCACAGAAAAGCTGTCAGGTATCTTCTCAAGCTGGGCAACTATGGTAGACCTACGAGAAGGAAACCTCGTCTTCGTCCTGCAAATATCAAGCGCAAAAAAGATTGGGCTTGTGAGATGGTGGAGAGACCTTTGCCTTTTCGCATCAATGTCATTTTCTCTAATGAATTACGATTTTCACTTTTTCTCATCAGTAGAAGGGTATGGGTACGGAGGCTCCCTCGGCAACAAATTGACTTTAAAAGACTGCGGTTATGGTATGGGGTGAAATTTAGAGTAATGGTCACTCAGATCTGGTGGAGTGCAAAGGAAACATCAATTCTGCTAAATATGTTCCAATATTATATGAATGACTCCTCGCAGTATTCTTAATTGGTAAAATGAACCAAGTAAACTCCCTATTTTTGGAAAGCTTCTTGTCACTCTGCTGGGACGACACAACATTGATTGACCGAAAATAGGATTAATAAACTTCCATGGCCAAATCAGTCCCCGGATATGAACCCAATTTAAAATGTTTGGAGTATATTAGACTGGAAACATTGAAAAAAGAAAGTCATTTTCTAGTCTGAACTTTTAGCATTATTGCGTCAGACATATCAAGATGCTATTCGTCAACTGATCAATGCCATTTCCATCAGGGCCATAGCATTAAAATCAGCAAAGGGGATGTCAACCACATATTGTTATTAAATTTGTGACAATTTACATTAGATTATGTTCTATGAATTATGTTTATAGAAATAAGCTGTTTTATGGATGTCTTTACTTTTCTGTCATGTCTGTGTACAAAGAATGATCATACATTTGATATTTGTGAGTGTGTCCGTGTCAGTTAATGCCATAGTTCATTCAAACAGTTATACCATATATTACATAAAACAATCTTGATTTATTATGAATTTATATACTTGAATAAATCATATTAAATTGTTTATTTTAAAAAAATTTTATATGAAATCAATATTAAATATAAATTAATATAAATTTATTTAAATATATTTTTTCCTTATATATATATATTGACATGTTCATAGCTGGAGATATCAACTAAAAGGGAGTATGTACTCCAAAACAGCATATATAAAAAAACAATACGATATAAACAGACATACATATATAGAAAGACATAGATATGTGATATGAGAGCAACGCACTCACACCGATTGATACGGATGACATGATGAAAGAGAAACTGATAGACACACACGCACGCACACACACATGTGTACATATGCATATATATATATATATATATATATATATATATATATATACTATTATATAAAAGGAACTTTGTGTGTGTGCCTGTGCGTGTGAACACTTTCGTACCCTACATACTCAGAAACGGTTGAACCGATTTTATAAAATTTCACACAAATGTACTTTATGTGTCTGGCAGTGTTCTTACACACATACACACATACATACACATACACACACACACATATATATATATATGTGTGTGTGTGTGTGTGTGTGTGTGTGTGTGTGTGTGTGTGTGTGTGTGTGTGTGTGTGTGTGTGTGTGTGTGTATTATATATATATGCTATTATATAAATGGAACATTGTGTGTCTGTGTGCGAAAGAGTTCGTACTTTATATACTCTGAAACGACTGGGCCGATTTTTCTGAAATTGCACACAAATATACTTTATGTATCTGACAGTGTTCTTAGATATTTTTGTATCGGAAAACTTCGATGGGTCCAAAAGCATAGAAGGCAATAAATCGATTTGATTAAAAAACATAGGTTATTCCACCGATTTCCATGAAAATATGGGAGTGTGAAACATTCATTGACCATCATTCAATTGCGGACAACGTCTGGTCTTACTCCTAGTATAATGGCTTGAATTGAAGTTTAAGATGGAAATCAAGTTTCAGGGAAACAAAACCTATTTAAGAACAAGATACATGAAGTACATTTGTGTGAAACCTATTTAAGAACACTGTCAAATACATAAAGTACACTTGCATAAAACTTCATCAAAATCTACCCTGCCCATTAGGAACGAACACACACACAAAGTTTCTTTTATATAATAGCATATATATATATATATATATATATATATATATATATATATATATATATATATATATATATACACTTGTGCCCGATATTATTCATACCCCTCGGATCTTTGAGATTTCTATAAGAATATTGCTCAAACCAGAAGATAGACAATATTAAAGGGATTTCAAACAATAAATCAAGCATAAGCATTTAATTTAAACTCAACAAATAGATAAATTATGCAAGTTTGAAGCATTATACTAAGAAAAACAATAATGGCACTAGTTCAAAATTATTCATACCTCTCTTACTAATAGTCAATAGCATGCCCTTTATTCTTAATAACTGCCTGTAACCGTTTTGGATATTTATCAACAAGGGTTTTACAATCATCAACACTGATTTTTGACCATTCTTCAATGCAGTAGTTCTCTTAATCCCTCAAATTTCTAGGTTTCCGCTTTTTAACCTCAGTTTTCAATATGTGCCAGAGGTTTTCGATAGGGTTCAGGTCAGGACTCTGGCTGGGCCATTCCAAAACATTAATGTGATTATCCTCAAACCATTTCTTGACTATTTTGGCAGTATGTTTTGGATCATTATCCTGTTGAAGGACCCAGTTTGGTCCTAAATGGAGCTTCTCCGCATCCTGTCTAATGTTTTTCTGGAGTATCTCCAAATATTGCTCCTTCTTCATGGTTCCATCTATCTTGACCAAACTACCTGGACCACTAGCCGAAAAGGAGCCCCAAAACATTAGGCTACCACCACCATGTTTCACCGTGGGTATGGTGTTCTTTGGGTTGTAAGCTTCTCCTTTCTTCCTCCAAACGTAAGAAGCATCCATATGGCCAAACAATTCAATTTTTGTTTCGTCAGTCCACAAAATACTTGAGAAAACGGACTCTGGAGAATTCACATGGGTCCTAGCAAACTTTAGACGTGCTGCAAGGCGTTTTCCGGTGTGCAATGGAGTCCTTCTTGGTCTTCTTCCTTTCAGACCATTTTCATGCAGAGTCCTTTGCAATGTTTGCCTTGATATTTTTATGCCAGAAGACTCCAGATTTTCTAAAATGTCCTTAGTAGTGGTGGTTGGATTTGCATTAACACTTCTTACAATATTCCTGGTGGCTCTAGCAGACAGTTTCATTTTCCTTCCTCTACCAATCAAGTTGTTTGTTGTGTGGTGGCTCTGGAATTTTTTGATGATGCTCTGTACTGTTGCTGTAGGGACCTCAAATTTCTTGGAAATTGACTTGTAACCTAAACCATCCTTATGTGAATTCACAATTTTAGTCCTAAGATCATTACTAAGCTCTTTTTTCTTCCCCATTCTAATAATTTTTATTCTTTTTTTGGTTTTCAGGTGATATCATTTTAATTTCTGAAAAATGCAAAAAACGAAATGAAATTAATCAAAGGTTGTATAAAAGCATTCAAAATAAGAATCAAACAGGAAACAAACAGTCAGAAACTCGATTAATACTGAAAAAATAAGGGGGTATGATTATTTTTGAACATTGCAGATTTTATAAATAGCTGTATATTTCTTTTATTACAAGTATCCCGAGATTTTAAAATGACGAAAATGATCAGAAGAGGGTTATTAAGAATATGTATCAATATGGACGTAAACAATAAATTCTTACAAAGTTACACCTAATAAACTCAATTTTCAAGAGGGGGTATGAATAATATCGGGCACAAGTGTATATATATATATATATTAGAATGGCGAAATTTTAATAGAATGAAGAAGAAATGGACCATAACCAGGTGTAAAATCGACTAAAATACGAATAAAATAAAAAGGGGAAATTGAAAAAGAAAACGGAAAAATTATATATTATACAATTGAGTAAAATAAGTCGATTAAAAGAATCACGAAATATAATAAAACCCGAAGCGCTTTTCGTCAGACGACTTTTCAAGGATATATGTCTGACAGAAGAGAATTTTTTTTTTTTTTTGTAAAAATACTTAATACTTAATACTAGTATGCGGAAGAGATAGGAAAGAAAAAAAACTTAAATGGATATGTCCCCCAAATAGTTCCGTATTTTAGTCGATTTAACATCCGATTATGGTCCATCGCTTCTTCTTCTTCTTCTTCTTCTTCTTCTTCTTCTTTTTCTAAATACATACTAGCAAAAGTACCCGTCGTTGACTAGATTAAAAAAAAACCTACAGAAAATGGTCTCTGATTTATGAAAGTATGATAGGTTATGAAAAGAAAGGGTTGTAAAAAGTAAAAATAAAATAGATAAACCCCATCATTTATTATACTATACCTGTTCACACTGAAACACTTATCACAATAGTCTGTGGATCTATATTAAAAAAACCTTGTTAAACTTTGTGACATATTTCCATTCTATGGAAGTCAGGCGCGAACGAACACCCCATAATTTTATTATACCATATTTCTTCAAACTGAAGCATAATTATCAAAGTATACTTACGCAGATAGATATGAAAAGTATTTATTAAAGTTTGTGCCTATTTCCATTCTATGGAGGCCAGGCGCGAACGCAAACCCTACAATTTTATTATACCATCCCTATTTAAGTTAAAACATACTTATCAAAGTATTATTATGTACATCTATATCAAAAACACTTGTAAACGTTTTTTGATAATTTTTAATTTTTTTATTTCCTTACTTTGTGGACCAGACGCGTACGCAGACCCCCCCCCCCATTTTAATGAACCACCGTTCTGCCAGATAAAACAAACCCATTCCTGTGTCTCGATACATCTTTTATCATAATATATTATCAGTTTTCAATAATAGTCAACCATATAAGAGCCTATTCGTGACCAGAGACACACACACAGACGTTCAGCTTTATATTATACTAGCAGAAATACCCGTCGTTGCCTGGGTTAAAAAAACAGTCTACAGAAAATGGACTCTGATTTAGGAAAGTGTTATGAAAAGGAAGGGTTGTAAATTCGGGTGGAATTTGGGGGTATCAAAACCAAAGCAAAATATGATGAAAGTAAAAATAAAATATATAAACCCCATAATTTATTATACCATACCTGCTCACACTGAAACACTTATCACAATTATCTGTGGAGCTATATTAAAAAAAACTTGTTAAACTTTGTGCACATATTTCCATTCTATGGAGGTCAGGGGCGAACGAACACCCCATAATTTTATTATACCATATTTTTTCAAACTGAAACATAATTATCAAAGTATATTTACGCAGATAGATATGAAAAGTTTGTGCCTATTTCCATTCTATGGAGGCCAGGCAGGAACGCAGAGCCCACAATGTTATTATACCATCCCTATTTAAGTTAAAAAATACTTATCAAAGTATTATTATGTACATCTATATCAAAAACACTTGTAAACGTTTTTTTTTTGTAATTTTTTAATTTTTTATTTCCATACTGTGTGGACCAGGCGCGTACGCAGACCCCACAATTTTAATGAACCACCGTTCTGCCAGATAAAACATACCCATTCTTGTGTCTCAATACATCCTCTATCATTATATGTAATCAGTTTTTTTTAAAATCAACCATATAGGAGCCTATTCGTGACCAGACACACACACAGACATTCAGCTTTATATATATATATATATATATATATATATATATATATATATATATATATATATATATATATAATTATATATATAGGGAGAGAGAGGGGGGAGAGAGCCTAATATACTGAGATAGATAAATTACCGAAACCTATTGACATGGACAGATATATAAGGACGTTAATAGATATAAAATGAGATAAATATAAGAATTAATCCAATTATTAAAAACAATATGCAGTAGATATTCACCCATTTAATTTTCATTTGCCAGTCTATTTTAATTTGAAACAACGCGAAACGGTACATGCTTATTAACACGAATTGGAACATTTATAGAGCTAGCTCATAGTGTGTGTGTGTGTGTGTGTGTGTGTGTGTGTGTGTGTGTGTGTGTGTGTGTGTGTGTGTGTGTGTGTGTGTGTGTGTGTGTGCATTCTGTTTTCTACCTGTTTCTAACCTGGGTGTTTTTTTTTAATTTACTCATTACGATACTCATAACTTTTGAAAAGCTAAAATAGCTTTTTCCAATTAAATTATAGGGTTTACGTTGGTTCTTAACATTTATACTGCTAAAATGGAAATTGATTGTATTTTATCAAAATAATTTATACAGAAAAATAAAATCTATTTTTGTTTAGGTTTGTTATTTATATAAGAAATACTTATTGCTAATTACTTATGAATTAAACTGATGATTAAAAATATAAAGATTACGCGTCAGAGGATCGTATGTGGCTGAATATTAACCCTCAACAAACAGGTTCTCCCATAGGAAAAATATACACTATTATACTAACACATGTTTGGAACGTTGGAAACAGCGCTTCTGTGGAGAACACCTCAAGATAGAGCACTCTGGCCCTAATTGCTACAGTTTTCATAAATGTGTTTCTGCCAAACTGATCGTTTCAAATTTGTCCTCCCTCAATCATTAAAATTCATAAGTGTTTTTAAATTCTTTGACGACATTTTTAAAACATTTATTCTGTTTGTTTCTCGATTGTCTTGCAATTTTTCATATATAATATTTGTTTAAAGAGCGTGTCCTATTCTTGATAGATATCAAGTACAGATTTATTCGGTTAAGTATGACGTGCATTTCTAAGCTATATGCGTTAACTTGCTTTAAAGCAGTAGTTTCAGTTGTAAGAGGTTACCATTTAACGTTAGAGATCTATCTAATAAATTGTTGGTTCCACCTTTTTGATATGAATAGTCCGTATTTCCGAAAAGGAATATTAAAAAAAAAACTCACGATTTGTATCCACTATTACTTTCGGGTGTTACTGACCATTTGACAACATGTGTTTTTCAAGCAAAAAAAAAAACACTTTTTCGGTCCTTAGAAATATTTTGGAGTCGCGGGATATTGGGAGAGAGTTCAGTTAAGCTAGATTCAACTACAGTTTATGTGCCCGTTTAAGGTAGATGTTAGTTTCGTTGTCATCGTGTATTCATGGTACAATGAGAATTACGTTTATTAACTTTAGATTAGTAATGAGTCGAAAGGTATCGTAGACACTAGTTAAGACATCCATTATTCATAGCATTATCTAGAGTTGGGGCAACGAAGGTCCCGTCATCGACGTAGAGGAATTTCCGCAACAAGATTCTGGAAAATCTTGGACTTAATGCGAGTCAAAATGTTATACTCGGTTCGAATAACATGAATATATCGACAATACCGTTTCTAAATGTAAAGATGACGATCACATAATAAAAAGTCGGTTGATCTTATTTTATCAACTGTTGCAGTTGCTTCAGAGAATGCGCAACCAAAAAGGAACTGGTCCTATATATTTTGGTGAAACTTTCTCAGCATTGTGATGAAGCCTCATAGACATCCAAATTTGCCAGGAATTACTAGCTTTATTCATGACATCGAAAGTTTTCGCCAGATCGACAAAAGCAGTGAAGCGCTATTCAATGTTCGACGCATTTTTTCCAGAAGATGTCGAGCAAGAAATAGTATATTAATTGTGCTAGGGTCCTGTGTTTTGGCCTTTCAGGATAACCGAGGAAAATAACAATCTAGTAAACCGGTTCAAAACTTCATAAAAACTTTACCCATTGACTGAAAGATTAACCCTTACTCAGACCTCGTCCACTGCTTGAAGAAGGCCTATACTTCGATAGAGCTATTTTACTTTGTGTTGCTCGATCAGAATTATGTCTATCTGGCACTTTGGAACGGCTGCACAGATCCAGATGCCATCAAGCCCCCCCCCCTCTCTCTCTCTCTCTCTCTCTCTCTCTCTCTCTCTATATATATATATATATATATATATATATATATATATATATATATATATATATATATATATACAGTAATTTATGAAAATATATTTTTGGCAATTAAGCAACAAAGAAGCCTTCAAATTGCCTCCCCGAAAAGAAACGTAAATTAAAATGGATAAATTCACGTTACTGGGTGTTTTTATACATACACCTGTTGTTTAGTCTAGCTAGTGAATACATCAGATTCGTTGTTATTCCTTCCAATAATCTAATGATTTCATTAGCCAATGGCAGGGTTTCTATCAAAAAAATGTTCGGTTGACCTTTGCCGGATATATATATATATATATATATATGTGTGTGTGTGTGTGTGTGTGTGTGTGTGTGTGTGTGTGTGTGTGTGTGTGGCTCATCCCGTCGATTTCGACGTATGAGGTTCCGCCACAGCAATTAAGTTGCTCGGAAATCCACACAGACGATTTGTTTATAGTAGTGAAGGCTATGTGTAGAACCATCCACACTTTTTGGTGTTACTGCTAACCTCCGTCGGTGCAGATAACTACCACAGGATAGAGTATACAGTAGACAGCAGGTTTTTACATCAGAGTTTCCTCCTCCAAGATGAATATCTTAACAAAGACTAAGGGTGCATCTCTCCCAGTGAGTTAATACGCCTCCAGACACCAACCTGAAAATTTCTACACTCGGCGCGGTACATACAGCGCGCAACCTCCCCAAATGTTTACCCACCTGGTACTGGCCAGGTTCAACGTTGCTTAACTTCGGTGATCTGGCGAGAACCGATATATATATATATATATATATATATATATATATATATATATATATATATATATATATATATATACGGCACAATAATTCTCAATGAAAAACCAAGACACGGAATAATAAAATAATGTTAAAAAATACACATTGTTGGTGACTATTCCCTTATTTAAATATATATATACATATATATATATATATATATATATATATATATATATAAAATACAAAGCTGAACGCGTGTGTGTGTGTGTGTGTGTGTGTGTGTGTGTGTGTGTGTGTGTGATCACGAATAGGCTCCTTATTGGTTGACTATTTTTAAAACACTGATTGCATATAATGATAGATAAAGGATCAGGAACGGGTATGTTTTATCTGGTAGAACTGTGGTTCATTAAAATTGTGGGGTCTGCCTTCGCGCCTGGCCCCCAAAGTATGGAAATAAAAAATTTAAAAAAAAAACGTTTACACGGGTTTTTGATACAGATGTACATAAGAATACTTTGATAAGTATGTTTCAACTTAAATAGGGATGGTATAATAAAATTGTGGGGTCTGCATTCGCGCATGTACTTCATGGAAATAGGCACAAACTTTAACAAAGACTTTTCATATCTATTTGCGTAAGTATACTTTGATAATTATGTTTCAGTTTGAAGAAATATGTAATGATAAAATTATTAGGTGTTCGTTCGCGCCTGACATCCATAGAATGGAAATATGTCACAAAGTTTAACAAAGTTTTTTTTAAAGGGGTGAGGGCCCACAATAACACCTTAACTTTAATCTTAATTCACGTTAACTTTTATTTATTTATTTTTTTTAGTTGAATCATATTGTGTCGAACAAATTCACCTCATAAATTCACGTTCTTATTAAAGTGAAAACCAAAAACAAGTCGGAACTTTAGACAATTCTCGACACAATTTTTCTCATAACTCTGTTTCTTTTCCACTTGCACGCAGCACTCTTTCGAAATTAGATAAATAGATAAATAATAAAAAATAATAGCGTTAGTTGTTATCGTGTCAAAAGAAGGAAAAAATCCTGCTCACGTCATTATGTGTCTTTTTAAAAACATTTACATTACCTTTTTATTTTTATTTATATATCTGTTTAAGCTTTTTTTGTCAGTGTACTAGAAGTAATTCAGTTGATTCCAACCCTTTCTGCGTGTTCTTTACATTACAATAGTACAACCCTGAATCCAACGGCGGAATACTACACCGTTCAATACTGTAAAACTGAAACGAAGCTGTTCTGCTAGTAAAAGGGCGCCATTTTCTTCTTATTCATATTTATATCGATTCTTTGCTTTAAAACACTAAAGTAATTACGTGTTTACTTTTTTAATATCCCATTTTGCTGTTTCGGATTATTTTACTAAAGTAAGTAAAGCTTCATTATTTTTTAAAACTGTTTTTATTTCTTTGTTTTTCAATATTTCGTCGATATTATTTAGTAAGAGTGTTTAGCAGAAAAGCCAACAAACGACTACCCGAAAAAATAAATATACAAGAAATAAATGTTACCATAGTCAATAAAAGTTCAGTTCATGCTTTTTTTGTTTTTAAATATTTCTTCGATATTATTTAGTAAGAGTGTTTAGCAGAAAAGCCAACAAACGATTACCCGAAAAAATAAATATACAAGAAATAAATGTACCATAGTCAATAAAAGTTCAGTTCATGCTTTTTTTTTCTTTGAAATAGATTTTAATGCTCTTTACTTGAAATAATTTCAGCGAACTGAAATTAAAACGAAATTTGAGGCGATAACTACTTAAATGAATTTTTATATAAACTGCACATGCCATAATCGAATATTCCTAAAGCACAAAATAACGGAAAACATTAAAATATGTTTATAAATATTCCTTACGTTGACGGAACTCTCTTAAATTGTTAACACAGAATGCTCAGGTGCCCCTCCTTCAAATTGAAAACGGGGCTCTCCATTTAAAAGTCGCTGCCATTTTGATTTTTTTAACCGGTTCGTGAATTAAAAAAAATTTTACAAACTACTTAAAACTACAAACCAATGAATTTTCTACCCTAAAAGTAACTTTTATTGCCTATAGTAACATTTATTTCTTGTATATTTATATTATTATATATATAACATTTTCTCTATGTAAGGAAACATCATTTTGTTGGTCACTCTTGGCTACGAATTGAAACAAAGTTGATATAAAAAATATATTTTCACGAAAATTATCTTTACTTTCATCATATTTTGGTTAGGGTAAAATTTTTGAGTATCAAAACCTATCTATTATTTACAACCCCCTCCTTTTCATAACCTACCATACTTTTATCAATCACAGTCCATTTTCTGTAGGCTGTTTTTGAACCCAGTCAACGACGGTAACTTCTGCTAGTATATATATATATATATCCTTATTTCATCTGATTTTATCGATTATCCATACTTATCGATGACCTTCCAATATAAGACCTTTCTAACAACATTGTCAGTTACATAACATTTGGTTTGCTATGTATATGGATGCATTGTAAGTGTGTCGATTTTACATGTGGTCTTATTTCTACACGTGCGTTTTCGGTATAATTTTATTTCTATAATTTGTTATTTGTTGCTATTTTAGGCATTAAGTTAGTTTAGTTTTTATGTATTTAATATTTTTATATATTATTATCGTAAAGTATTTTTGTGTAGACATGTATTCGCTATTATTATTACGAATTCTATAGTTTAACAAGTTTTGGGTATTTAAAATTTTAGAATGTCAAAATCCTATTAAACATAACCTAAACTGTTCTTTTAAATGTGTGTGTATATATATATATATATATATATATATATATATATATATATATATATATATATATATATATATATATAATTTAAAGGGGGTTAGAACAGTAGTCTAAAGAACAGAGTTTATTTTAATGTGATAGTAAAATTACTAATTTCATTAAAATAAAAGACAATAACAGTGATCGTTGTAATTCAGATACACAATAAGCTCGATATGCAAATATCCTACAGCTACTTTAATATTTAGTAATGCGATTGATAATTTAAAATTCAAATTAGAATTAAAAATTAAAAATCTGTTTCATAAGAAGGAACAACAACAAAGTCAATAATTTGTACGATCGTTTCGGAAACGATGTTTTTATTGTGATAGACATTAAGCCACCGACAATAATTTTGACATATAGTATTTTTTAAAACAATGTCTCCTCATTAGAAAAAGTATCGGGTGGGTGTTTTAATATGTAACTGTTAAGAACATATATATATATATATATATATATATATATATATATATATATATAATTCTTAACTTTTATTAAAAACATATTATTATAACCTCATATTTAAACCAAATTCAGATTTATTTTATTCTATTTTTTATTCTCAACCCATATTACTTTTCTTATCAACTAAATATTTTCCTTTTTATTTTAATTTTTTTCCAGATACATCTGCCTTACTTAAAAATTGCTAGGTTTATTTATGGTGTCTTTTACATATTAAAAAACCCCACCCAATACTTTTGCTGATGAGGAGACTTTGTTTAAAAAAAAAGCTATATGTCAAAATTATTGTACGTGGCTTAATGCCTATCACAATAAAAACATCGTTTCCGAAACGATCGTACAAATTATTGACTTTGTTGGTGTTCCTTCTTATGAAACAGATTTTTAATTTTTAATTCTAATTTGAATTTTGAATTGTCAATCACATTACTAAATATATATATATATATAAAGTTGAGTCCTTTTTTCTCAATCTGACATTGACATTGAAACTTTACTTTTCTATTTAAAAATTATAAAAACCAACTTTTTAATATACTCAGTCATGGGCAAGCAAGCGACTACATGAAGGTTGACTAATTTGCATATTTCTCCGAAAATTAGTGTGAATTTATTACTTATACTTTTTTATGGTTTCTTATTAGATGATAAGTTTCATTTCCCTATGACGCTGAAAACTCAATCTACATAACTGCGTAGAATTTAAGATAAAAACTGTTTAGCACACACAAAATTTGTTTTAATGTATCTTTATATACATATAAAAATCACCTTGTCGATGTAGGTGCGAAAAGTGTCTACCAAAAAGTTTTCTGAATATTTTGTCTACAAAGTTGAACTTTGATATACAGGGTATTTGGACCTATAGTGCACTTTCTTTTTTTTCGATTTGTTTTTTATCCCGCAAAGGGGTCAAAATTGAAAACAAAACAGTTGAACTTAGCAGGCTGAGACGAATAAAACATTACGCCTCTCCTGTTTCTTTTCTGGAAATAAAACATTCAAAGCTCAAACTCGCTTACTTTTTTACCTTTATCCATCCCTCCGTAGCTCAGACGGTAACGACGCTGGAGAGATAAGTAACTGTTAAAGCGCTAAACATTTTTATATTGATTCTATCTTTTGAAATCATTACTAGATATTGGATAATAATCAATAGAGAATTTGCGCAAAAATAATAAATAAAAAGTTTGCATAGAACAAAATATAATATTTATGCGTATTTTATATGACCGGGAAATACCGGGCGGCCTACTAGTATATATATATATATATATATATATATATATATATATATATATATATATATATATATATATATATATATATATAATTTTAAGTGACCCACGAAATGTCTTCTAAAATGTGGCAACAAGTCTCATATTTTAAATTCGCGCAAACCAGCGTAATGTATATATTATTGATAAAATAAAATAAAAATTATTGTCAAAATGCATTTTACGACTATTACTTTTGTACAATAAATTTTTCTTATTTCTTTTATTTTGAAAGAATATATGAATATAAAAGAAGATAAATAACAGATTGTTATATAACAATATGAGATAAACAAAAAATAATGGAAAAATTGAAAGTGTTGCATCATTTATTGACCTGATTATTTTATCTTTTGAATAACTTTTAACAGCCTGGTTTTGCAAGTTGATGTTGGATTTGTTATTACAGCAGCAGATAAAATATTTGCAGCAAATTTTACTGCTTGCCATATCCATGGATACTGCTGAATGCCTAGGATTGGAATAAATATACGTCTTAATATGTTCTCTATTGGGTTTAAGTAACAGTTCCTGGGTGGCCAGCCCATGTACTAATTTACTACGAATTTGTTTCCATGTAATAATGTTTTGGTGAACTTTAAAACGTGACTTGGTGCGATTTCTCTCCTAATTATGAACGATATATGTTTGGCTAAATATTTGTTATCCAATCACTTAAACAGATTTTCCTCTTGAAAATCATAGTAATATATATTAATAGTAATATATATTATTTAATAATACTAACAAAGTAACGACCTTAAGATTTGACCTTAACCCTAAAAAAATAGTGTGCACCATCACTAGGTCCGAAAACATAATCATGTCAGGTTAGGTCATGATCAGTCCAGTGGTATGGGTTGTAGGAGAGTATAGATACATAGAGTATGACCTTGAACTTTGACCTTAACTTTGATAAATGGTGTGCACCATCCCTTAGTAAAGGGAACCATCATCATGCCTGGTTTAGTCATGCTCAGTCCAGTGGTCTGAGCTGTTGGAAAGTTGTACATACAAACATACACACACGAACACTACTACTTTATATATATATAGATGACAATATATAAATACGTACCATGTATATATATATATATATATATATATATATATATATATATATATATAAAACAAATAAATGACAAGAGTCTATATTCCAAAGTTTATGATGTTGATCATGTTAAAATTTATTTCTTTAATATCGTTAACACTTCAAATTCTTGACAGTAATTGTTTCGTAGCACAAAATCATTCATTTAATTCTTATATCAACCAATGACTCTATTTCCCCTTAACTCATCAGCAGTAGCAACTATCACATTGAGCAACTAATCACATTGAGCTTCTGAAATTAAGGATTTGTTTATATAAAAAGGGAAATATAATTGAAAAATATAATATTTCAACAGAAATATATATATATATATGTATGTATTTAAATTTACCAAAATGATCCAAGATGGTAAAACTAAAGTATATTATAAATATTAAAGAATTAATATTTATAAAGTAATCTCAACCAGAGGTAAAAGCTCGATAAAACCAAATAGGAGATACAGCTAATAATAAAAGCAAGCAGTTAATAAAACATGTTAAAAACACTTTTAAGGAGTTTAAAACATATTTAATCTGAAAAGGAAACACTTGATAAGTGGATAGTCCTTAATCCGCGCAGTTTCGAAGAAATACTTTCCTTCTCCTCAGAGGGTAGGAATTAGCAAAATGCGGGATAGGATTTTGCATACAAAGTATTTGATGAAACTGCAAGTAAGTCAAAAATCTTACTTGTTAATAAAAAGTGAAGCAGATGGAATATGGTGAAGAAAAAGATGATTACGTGAATAGATAGTCATGTTAAAGGTAAATAATCCAATGACAGTAAAATCCAAAAGTATAAATCCAAGAAAGTTAATTGAATTTCCATTCGCACAAGTAAAATCCAAGGAAATCACGTAAATGGAAGATGGTCCAAAATAATCCAAAAGGACGAAATACGTGGAATAATTCACAAATATGTACAAGGAAAAGGGGAAAAATTCCAATAATATTAATAAAAGAAAAATAAGATATGCTTTTCAGACGGCTGCCGAGACATTATGTAAATAAAAAAGATCAGGGACGAAGAAGAGCAAAATTAATTGGTGATAGAATTAAATAGAAAATAGAAAAGCAAATGTCAAAATGATTCAGACAAAACGATGTTAAAAGGCGCGAAAAATATAAAGCAAAAAATAGGTCAACTGAAATGTACAGGTTATTACTTAAGAAAATATCAGCAAGAGTTGTTAAAAGATACTAAATGGGAAAGGTAAATAAGTAAATTAATAAAATAATAAATAAAAAATAAATAATAAATAAAAAAATAAAGAAATAAAAAATGAAGTATAAAATAAAAAAATAAATTTATATATATATATATATATATATATATATATATATATATATATATATATATATATATATATATATACAGTGCCGGTAAAAAGAAAGTCCTCACTTGTAATATTTTCAAAAACTGCAAATTTAAGCTAAATTTAATGTAACTGTTTAAACAACCTATACCTCATTTGATTCGCCTTTTATTCCTCTATAATTTTACCTGTTCATATGTGACTTAAATGAAAACTGTAAACCAAAATTTAAATGTAAAATTTATTTTTCGACAGAATCCATCCATAGGATATTTAAACCGTATTTATGTATTAAAGACGGTTTAATATCCTTATTCCGCGGAGTTCAGACAATGCAAAATTCTTCTCTTCAGAGGACAGAAACGAGTTAGCGAAGAGCTAAAAATTTGCTGGTTTTAATATTTTTTTCAAGAGTGCTCGCTATGTGAAAAATATTTATGACTTTCGGTTACATCATTTTTTGTCTTCTTTTGACATAACAGTCCGAAACCGAAGTTAATGTTTAATATATTCTGACATACTATATCACAATTACTAAAATAAATATTCTATCATTGGTATATGCATAGTACTTTACATATATATTTAAGTATTTAGATGTCATATTTGAAATGTTGTAATATTAAATTGGCACTGATAGAAATTTTCTACAAAGCCACACACACACACGCACATGCACACACACATGCACACACACACACATGCACACACACATATATGTATATATACACACACACGTACACACACGCACGCACACACACACACACTGACACATATAGAATATATATAGAGATTTATGTATTTATCCAATAAGGGTGATACATAAATTAGGGATGCAGAATATGCAAGAACTCTTTATACCATGGTATTTCGAAACTAATGCTTCTCATCAGAAGAAGAGAGAAGATACTAGGTAACATAATAGAGATGTATAACATCTCTTCTCCTCTGCCTTAAGAACTTTCTTCTACTGTGAATTTTGCTTATTGTCGTATTTTCATTTTATTTCATTTCTTTTATTCACTTTTCCTATGTTTAATAACATTGTATTTCTTATGCTTTTATTATCTATTATTATTCTATTAATCTCAACCTTTTTTTATATTTATTTATCTAGAACTCCTTTGTATTTTTATCCCCTTATTCTACCATTTGTTTATCCTCTATCTTATTTACTTACAAAATCTTTCTTTTGTATCCCTTATAATTTTTCACATTTATTATCTTATGATAATATTATTTCTAATAATTTATATTTAATTAAAGTACTGTTATAATTTCAGATACCCTTCTCAAATATACCAACATAGTATAAAAACCTACATTTCAAGTAAACCTCTTCTACAGCTATAACCTCTTACTACATATGATTAACTAAGCATCTTCGTTCAATTAACTTACCCTATATCCTCCCCGAGAGTTTAATTATACATATTGTCCACATATATAAAGCTCACCAGTATGCTATTATATATATATACATATATATATATATATATATATATATATATATGAAAGATATGCTTTACACATATCTTCATTATATAATAGAAACTATACTCCTACTATATCACAGAGATCAATTTAGTTCTCCCTCCCCCCTAAACAGTATCAATATTTTATCTATCACTGCACAATTATTTTGCTCCTAATGTTACTATCATTAAACGTCGCAGCCCTATTATGTTACTTAGCATCTTTTCTCCTCTACTCATGAAAAGCATAAGGCTTCAAAATACTTTGTTATAAGGAGTTCTTACTTATCCTACACCCTAATTGATATATCACTCTTATTGATTAAATTAATAAATCTATCTATATATATATATATATATTAGTATATATTTTTATATTGTCATTTTCTTACTGTATATATATACTAGCAAAAGTACCCGTCGTTGACCGGGTTAAAAAACAGCCTACTGAAAATGGACTCTGATTTATGAATATATGATAGGTTCTTTTCATAAAAAGGAAGGGTTGTAAATTTGGGTTGAATTTGGGAGTATCAAAACCAAAGCAAAATATGATGAAAGTAAAAATAAAATAGATAAACTCCATAATTTATTATACCATACCTGTTCACACTGAAACACTTATCACAATATTCTGTGGATCTATATTAAAAAAACCTTGTTAAACTTTGTGACATATTTCCATTCTATGGAGGTCAGGCGCGAACGAACACCCCATAATTTTATTATGCCATATTTCTTCAAACTGAAACATAATTATCAAAGTATACTTACGCAGATAGATATGAAAAGTGTTTATTAAAGTTCGTGCCTATTTCCATTCTATGGAGGCCAGGCGGGAACGCAGACCCCACAATTTTATTATACCATCCATATTTAAGTTAAAACATACTTATAAAAGTATTATTATGTACATCTATATCAAAAACACTTGCAAACGTTTTTTTTTTTTTTTTTTAAATTTTTTATTTCCATACTGTGTGGACCAGGCGCAAACGCATACCCCACAATTTTAATGAATCACCTTTCTGCCAGGTCAAACATACCCATTTCTGTGTCTAGATACATTTTCTATCATTATATGTAATCAGTTTTTTAAAATAGCCAACCATATAGGAGCCTATTCGTGACCACACACACACACACACACACACACACTGACATTCAGCTTTATATTATATGTATATATATATATATATATATATATATATATATATATACAGTCAAACAACGTCGCAGCTCACATAAACCATGAAAACCAACAATCGTGTAGTCCAATACTCGAATTTCGCCCTCATTTTGTCTCATAATTTAACACATCTGAACCCAGGATTCGAAATCCGATTCTCGTGTGTGTAGGGAAAGCAACCTGCTACTTAAGCAAACGGGCCACACACAAGAAAGTCTATTAGCCAACACAAATATAGCGTCGAGAAATTTCGGCTCGGTTTGCTTGAACTGTGTTGGCTCATAGACTTTATTGTGTGTAGCACGGTTGCTAATGTGACAGGGTGCTCGCCTCGCATATAAGAGATTCGTGTTTCGAATTCAGAGTTCGGATGAAATGAAGGCGAAACTCGAGTTTTCGACCGCCAGTTTGTTGGCATCTATAGCTTATGTGAGCTGTGACGTTCTTTGACTGTGAAAATAATTGTATCATCTCACATTCTAAGTATATGTATGTGTATGTGTGCGCGCGTGTGTGTGTGTGTAGAAACGTGTATTCTCAATGATCGAATCGTACTGACATAAAGAATAGCAAGCTGAAAAACAAAGTAACATAAAGGGACGTAATAAAGTATTCTATTTCTTTGTTTTAAGTGTGTAAATAAAATCAACAGTAGAAACGATATTATGTTGTGTTATGTTGTAAGCATGAATATTTAATGCGGATGTGATAACGAACAAGACGAAGCGAGTTTGCCGTTTAACTAAGTGCGATGGCTTAGAACGAACCCATGACCTGCTTGATCCACGCTCAGACAAAATGGCATTGTCTTGTCTACGAGTCAGTTCGATTGAAATATGTGCGCCGCTAGTCATGATCAGATCTTTATTTAGAGCGATCACTGGCAGCAAATTCATAGTGCGGCCAATATCATAAAATGGCTGTAAATGTATCTGCTATCATCTGCAATTTATTCTTTGGGGAAAAACGCTGTCAATATTAAAAATACCAGATATTTCTGTCACTGTTGTAATTTATATAGACGTTAATATGCCAGGCCACATAGACAAATCTATAAAATATATGGATATACACGTACATTAACCTACATATACACACATACGTATGTACAGGGAATTAAGATATATTCCCCCTATCTCTCTTTATATATATATATATATATATATATATATATGTATATATATATATATATATATATATATTTGGTAATACGTTTTGAAAATGTATATGAAAACTTAGCTACACAGAATTTTCCGCGTTTCATCATCGTGTGTATTCGTCAGGCTGTTGTATGGAAACATTGTTATAGCCTTTTTTATATATATTTTCGTGATGCTGAGTTTGCTAGTTGGTCCATCAGCTTCTTTGTTATTCACACATACATTTATCACAACAAGCGATTGCGCGTTTATCAGGACGATGTTCATTTGACTTCTACTTCACCTATTCTTTTGTTTGTCTTTGTCCGGGTGCACCCATACTTTTGTTTGTGTTAGAAATTGATCTACTTTTAATCTGAATGTTTTTCGCTTACATTTTAGTTTATACAAACGTATTTTTTACTGACTATTATTATTATTATTATTATTATTATTATTATTATTGACTTATAAGGAGCTTTCAAACAGGTTATAAAGGATTTCTCCTTGAGAGCAACCTGTGGAGCTTAGTGGCAACAAGTCTCCCCAGATTTCCAGTACTCTCCATCTCTTTCGATAACATTTGCAAATGAATTTGCATTATATCAACAGCCGCTTACCATTGATTTCTCGCTAGCAGCGGCCATTTGTCTCCACTGGAGTTTGAGTGGCAAAAAGCTTTTCCAAGGTACCAGTTCTCTTGGCATTTGTTCAGTGGAGGTCTGGTCAGCGCTCTCTCCTCAGTCTTTCCATCCTCCTTTAGCCTTCTCGACTATTTGGCATCATTCTTGGGTGATTGGGTAATGGGAAAGGGGGTGGAGAACTTATATATATGTAGCTTCAATGTTCTTGGTTCCATGTTAAGATTCGTGTTTTGTCTCTGCAGTAGCTCGTCTGGCCCGCACATGTGGCTCATGTATCAGTCTCCACATTTCAGGGTTTTCCTTAATATTTCAGTTATTTTCATTATTGTTATTCGTTTTATCTTTCCATCCATTCCTCTGATTCTAATTTCTTCCATTGTTTTCTCAAAGTTTTTCGGAATTGTTCCTAGTGCTCCTATTATTATAGGTACTATCTGGATTTTTTTCATCATCCATATCCCTTTCAGCTCTCTAACTAACTCTGTGTAGTTGCTCCGTTTCTCCTTTTCTTTGATATTTATCCTATGGTAAGCTAGGACAGCAAAGTCTACGATTTGGCAGAACTTTTCTTTCTTGTTAATTATTACGACATCCGCTCTTCTTGCTTGGATGGGTTTATCCGTTTGCATGTCCATGTCCCACAGAATGTTTTGATTTTCGTTTTCAATTACTGTTGCTGGCTTATGATTTTACCATTTCTCTGTGCGTTCCAGATGCAGTTGTTAGCAAAATTCCCAGAGTACTTCCCTTCCTACTTGGTCGTGCCTGTTCTTGTATTCCTTTCGGGCTACTTTGCTACATTCATTTACATTATCATTTATTGTTTCGTCTCTTTGTCCACAGAGTTTGCATTTACTGTTTTTTTGTGTTTTCTCGATCTTTGCTTTGATGTAATTGGTTCTTATCGAATTATATTGTGTCGTAGTTATTAGGGATTCAGTTTCTTGGTTAACCTGTCCTTTTCGCATCCATGTCCAAGTGTTTTCGTGATTCTCATCTTTTCTCATCCTTATGAATCTTTCGTGTAGTTGATCCTCTTCCCATTTTTCTTTATTGATTTTCCCGTTGTTGTCATTGTTGTTATTGTTATTATTATTATTATTATTATTATTATTATTATTATTATTATTATTATTATTATTATTATTAAGTAGAAAGTAATGCTTTAACATTAACTTTTTACCTGTAATTTTTATATTCTAATATTCGTCAACCAAATATTAATTTCCCAAATTAGTTGAAATTATTTACTATAATGTTGTTTTTTTTATTTAAGTTGAATAAATCTTAAATCCACTTTTATTTGAGTTTCAAAGTACACTAAGCACAAAATATGTTTTTTTAATTAATCATTTGAGTGTTTAAATTAAATTTATTTATTTAATTCTCGTTTTGCTTTTATTATTTTAGGATTGTTAATATTATTATTTTAACATTTTATTCTATCTATTATTTACCTATTCTATATAAGAAACTTTAATTTTAACTCATATTTAACATGATTAAATACTGTAATTAGACTAACAGTAAGAGCATTTCAAGCCCCACTTCTTAATTCCATATGTTAATTTAATAGTTTAATATATTTTCGGCTCATAATTCCTAAATTAAATAATTACCGTTTAATTTATGTATATAATAAAGAGGCTACTCTAATTCATGTTCAAATTTTATCCATAAATGTATCTGCTTGTAACTAATTTTTTATATCTATTTTTACAATTATCACATTTGCTTTATTCATTTGGGTCAACGCATCAATCATATACTGCTTACTTATTTCAACTAATTAAACGAAATTTTAAATCAACATTAGAAATGTATTATTACAACCCAATTTCTAATATTCTTACCCTTATCTATTTGCTTTCCAATATTTTATCACTCAAAGTATTACTTTATTTTTTCACGTTTAATTTATTCTATTTTTATAGTTAAAAACTAATGTTTAAGATTTTCAAATATTGAAATTAGTTTATTGGTTATAACATTATCAGTTAGTTCCATTTCATATGCTTATATAATATTTAATTTATTATCTACAAATAATTATAGAATACATTATATTAGTTATTCATTTTAAATTAAATACTTCATTATGTAGAATATATTATCATAATATCTTTCTTAATTTTAAATATAAATCTGATTATAACTATTTATAATATTTTCTATCATTACATCCTTGCATTTGGTTATTTTATTTTGTTTGTTATGAGTTACAATTTCAAGTTTACTTTACTCTATTTGCTAATGTTTTTTTCTTATTTAATATATTTATCTCTATAACAAATATTTCATTGATATTTTAATACATTATAATCTAATCTGTTCTTCTAATCAGGTTTTATTCGAGGAAAAATATACTTAGATCTATGTTAATCATATAATGCTTAACGTATTTGTAACTAATTAAACTAATTTTAAATTAACATTCGAGAATTTAATTTTACTTTTACTTTAGTGTCTCATGATTATTAGAAATCTGTTAGTACAACACAATATCTAACATTCATGCCCTTTTTATTTACTTTTTATTTAATTTAATATTAAAACTTTTTTTTAATTTCCAACTAATATTTAACATGTCCAAATATTGCAATTAGACCAATTTTTTTTTAAATATTACGGGTTACTTCTATTCCATATACTAATTCAACATTTAATTTAATTAATTACATATGTACTTATGGAATACAGTTATTTGCTCTTAATCACCAGTTTTAAATTAATACTGCATTATGTAATATATATCATCATACATTCTAATCTATTCTAAGTATATATCTGATTATAACTTGTGATAATATTTGCTATCATTATATTATTACATTTAGTTTATCAAGCCTTTTTGCTATTTTTTAGTTTAATATATTAAACTCTATAAAGAAAAACAACTTTGATTTTCAGTGCTTAGATAATTTATTTTAACTTAAACTATACTTCTAACCAAGTTTTATTGAGACCAGGTATACTTAGATCAATGTAAACAGTTTTGAATTACTTTCTGTAGTTTGTTAAGGTCTTCTTTACACATTATTATATGATAAGATTCTAGATTGCAAAGCCGGATTTATTTTTGAATTTTGAATTTATGCCCAAATGCATTTTATTTTCTTTCAGTGGATTGATAGTTGCTACTTTTACTGACCAATTAAGGGCAAAATAGATTCCTTAATTAAATTAATGATTTTGCGCTATGAAACAGTTACTGTCAGGAATTTTAAGTGTCAACGGAATTAAAGGAATAATTTTTAAGGTCGTCAGCATCATGAAATTTGAATATACACTTTATTCATAATCGTACTATAGTTTGTTTTTTTTTAGGTGTAGATCTACTGAAGCCCGTGTGATTATTAAAGAGTGCTAAATGTAGGACTGAGCATGTATATAGTATGTTTATTATATGAATATTATTAATTACATATGTGAATACTGGTTAAAGTGGAATCTAAATTCAGACAGAAAAAAGAAACAAAATTTCGTTTCTTTTCTCGGTCTGATGAAGTGGGTCTCTCTAAAATGAGATTCCACTGAAACATCTATGCACAAGTGCAACCAATAATATTTATATCATAAACATGAAAGATCCGAGCATTGTATTATTTATTATAATCTTAAATCATCTTACCGTTTATTTCTTTAAGTATGTTGAAATGCTCAATTTTTTACAGCATCTGTTTCGTAGCACAGAATTTTTCATGTAATTATTATATCATTTTTAAAATTTTTCCGCTCCTTACTCATCAGAAGAAAAATCCAAACATGGCGTAACAAGTAAAATCCATAGCAACTTCTCTTCTCATTTCGGATTTTGTAACCATGCCCATATTCCTTCATTTTCTTTTAAAGTTGATGAGTTCCTTTTCTTCTGATGAGTTAAAGGCGGAATAGATTCTTAAAATGGACATAATAATTACAGGAATGTTTCTGCGCTACGAAAAAGGTGCTATCAACAATTGAGAATTTCAACATACTGAAAGCAATAAAAGGTATGGTGGTCAACATCTTACAAATTTGGTAATATAGACATTTGTCATTTATTTGTATCTGCTCTGTAGTTGCATCGAGCTTCATAAATTAAAGGATTGGTATAAATAAAGGTGAAATATAATTGAATAAATATATTTTCCCATAAACATAATGATTTTAAATAATATTTTGTTGTAGCGCGATAATACTCCTCACTAAAATAATAAACTAAATAGTATGTCATATTTGGAGTGTTGTGGTGTTTGAGAGCAAGAATATATATATATATATATATATATATATATATATATATATATATATATATATATATATATATATATATATATCCTAGCCTTGTGTTCGAGTGCAGTCATTTTATTAACTGCTGGTGTATGATAAAAACTTTTGTAGTGGTAGCCAAATTTTTAAAAAATCATTATGGAAGAATTTTAAGTTTTACGTAAGAAGTTTTAACCCAATAAAATAAACAACGTAGTTAACATGATAAAAAAAAACATCGAAATCAACGTAGTGAATACATAGAGAGACTCTAAAAGCAACATAAAATACAACCGCAGAACATTCGTAAGACTCTGAGAAAGAGATAATGACAGAAGTAATTCTAATTCGCTTTGCTTTAATCAAGTAAATTGAAAATGCTAGAAAAAGAGGTCACATTTGCAGCTTTTGGAGAAATATTTTTAAAGATCCTTCTACATCGTCAGACCGAAAAAAAAACGATTGTTCATGACAAATTCTAGGCTATTTAACATCAGAATATTAATAACAGAAAGATAGCGGGAGTTATTTCGTTCAAGAAAATGTTACCGGCAGTGTATTGAGAATCCACTTCGAAATGTAAGCCCGTGTCAGAGATCGAAATTGTTTATAAAATCAACGGAAGTGTACAAGTAATTGAGGTTAGTGAGTGTATGGAATGAATTTAGAAGACTCGTCTACGTAAGACTTGTCCATAGAAAACTCGTCCATAGAAAACTCGTCCATGGAAAACTCGTCCGTGGAAAACTTGTCCATGGAAAACTCGTCCGTTTTACTAGTTAGGAACACTGGTCCATTATTTAATAAATATAGATTGAAAACGCATTTTATGACCGTTCTTGAATGAGATGTTGTTTTTGAAAGAGAATACTCTTCCATAATATAAAAACAAAATATTTTTTACTTGTTTAAACTTATTTTAAAAAAAATAAAATCGATTTTATAAGTGTTAGTTTTCTACCTAGCTTTGTAAGTTTTTGTTGGTTTAACTTATTTTTCGGGCTTTATCCAGTGAAAACAAAAAAAAACTAGTAATGTCAAGTGTTACTTTAGAACAAAATTAATGTCCGACATGAGAAAACTCGTTTATGGAAAAATTCATCCATTTTTGTTTAAAGGAAAACTGGTCTATTATTGAATAAATATCGATTGAAAACACATTTTACGACTGTTCTTGAAGAATATAGGGTTTTTAAAAGAGACACCCCATTTTGTTCAAATGTAACACTCGACATTACTTGTTTTTTATATTTTAAAAAAGTATATTTTTACTTGTTTACCGTTGTTTTAAAAAAGATAAAATTGATTTTTCTAAGTGTTCGTTTTCTACCTATTTTATAGCGTTTATTCAGTAAAAAAAACAAGTAGTGTCGAGTGTTACTTTAAAACAAAAAATGTCCGATATGAGAGGATTAAATCTTGCGAATCTCGAATAATCACTCAAAAATAGAAAATTTAAGAAAATACTGAGGTAGATATAATTTTAAAAAGAGCCTCTCAAGAGACAAGAAATTTTAATATTTTTTTTTAAATATGATCTATGGAGGGAGAGGGTTTTTTAAAAACGATATCTCCATCAAAAACAAAACAATAAACCACAAAAAAACTGAAATTAAAATGGTAAAATCATTCATAGGTTTTTGGGTATGCTGATTACGAATATCGCAGTTAAATTATAGGCAATTATTTCCCCCATCCAAAATGGAGTGTCTATTCCTAAAGCCGTTCTAAACATGGGGAGGTTAGGAGGTGCTATTCCGAAAGTCGTTCATAACATGGGAAGGTTGGGGGTGATTATTTTGAAAGCCGTTCTTAACATGGGGCTGTTGAGGAGTTTATTCCGAAAGCCGTTCTTAACATGAATATGTTTTACACACATGCACATTACTAATTTTTCGGTTAGGAAAACAAAAGGTGGATTTCTTTCCCCTAAGTGGCAGTGTTGGTCGCAGAGCAGTTGATTTGTTTATCGCGCGCGTACAAACATGGCGGCCAGTGAATTACAGTATTATGATACAGGTCTTTATATCTCGAAAATTACTTTTTCCTGTAAAATTTAAATGAGATGTTTTTATTCAACTTAATCGAAAACCTTTAAAAGTCGTCATTTTAAAGAAAATTGTGGAGGTGGATCTAATGTAAAAAATTACCCCCTCCCCCCAAAAAAAAATATTAATCGAATTAAAAAATAAAAGCAAAATTCAAACTGAGGGAAAAATCCAGGTTTTCTTTTAAATTATTTTTTAATACTCCAAAAAATATCCTTATGAATAAGAAAACGTAACGCCTAAACACTAGAAGTATAAAAATTGTAATTAACTTTAAATGAAAATCAAACAATTTATTGGCGGGAGAGAGCATCTTGAAAATCTCTCGTAGAGTCATTTTTATTTTTTTTTTATTTTTATTGCAAAATTGTTAAACCAGAAAAAAGTAATAAATAAACAAATGTATTTATTAATTTTATTGAAATCTCTACTCCCGTTATTCAACGATGTTTTTAATTTCATTTTTTGTTGTTTTTTTTTTTGTTTTTAAGGAAGAGTTTTAAAAAAGCTTTTTCCCCTTCCTTAATAATCTATATCTATATATCTATAAAAGTGAACGTGTCTGTGTGTGTGTGTCTGTGTCTGTGTACATTTCCCTACGCAATAACTTTGTCAATTTTAAGTCTATTTTAAGTCTACAGACTCGAAATTTGATACTGAGATTTGGGAAAATATTTATTAATCCGTTTTCAGCCAGAATTTGGCTGTTAAACGGTCAAAGTTCAACGATTTGACCTTTGAGAACTCTATCAAACTCCTCCGACAATTTTAGGTCTAAACACTTGAAATTTTAGATATAGGTTCGTTTGACATGGATTTAACTTAATAACTTGATTTAAGCCCAAAACAATGAATTTTAAGGGGATCATAATAGGGGTCATAGTTTTAAAAAAATACCGCCTTTTTTTTTTTTGCTCAACATACACCTCCAAACACCCGGGAAACACCGGGCTGAAATGCTAGTATTTAATAAATATTAAAATTTATTTTCTTTTGAAAGGGGGAGTGGTTAAAATCATATTTACCTCAGTATTTTCTTTTAATTTTCTATTTTTGAGCGATTATCGAGACTCCTAAGATGTATTCCTCTCATATCAGAAATTCTTTTTGGGTAACCTCCAAGATCAGTGCTCGAAAAAATCAAGCTACACCGGAACTGGATACGGTTGATTGTGTAAGGCAACCGAACGAAACGGATTTATTTTTTAAAATTACTTTAGTTTCTTTTTATGTTATCATGAAACAAAAAAGAAGATAAAATAAAAACACTTCTTGAATTATCAAATAGCAAAATAAATATTATTATTAGAAAAAAATAATTTAGCTTTAACGCGTCTTGTCTAATCACGAAACATTTCTTTAAATAGTCTTTTTGAAACAATATATTAAATATTTTTACACTTTTGTGTAATCACTTTTATAATTACATTAGTTTTAACACTTCGAAAAAGACAAAAAATAAAACACTTCCTGTATCACCAAATATTAAATTATTGTATAAAATTTTCTACACTTCTTGCGCTATCACAAAACAAATAAAATGACTTTTCTTCAATATTTTATGAAAAAAGTTTCTTAAAATGAATAACTGTAGCGATGCAGCAAAACATTTCGCTGAATGTAGCTTGGCCCAGTCTTTCTCGCCATATGAATATTTGTTTTATTATTTAGTAATACAAAAAAAACTTTTTGTTTAAAAGTCATTTTTTTGTTTCATGATAACACTAGAAGTGTTCAAACTAAATTAATTTTTCTGAATAAAATATTTGTTTTGCTATTTAATAATACAAGAAGTGCTTTTTTTTTCCTTTTGTTTCATAATAACACAGAAATGTTAAAACTTGAGTAATTTTTTAAATTAATATTTGGTTTCGTTTTTCCTGTCTCTATAGCTCCGTTCCGTTTGGTTGCCTTACACAATCAACCGTATCCACTTCCGGCAGCTTGATTTTTTTTTCGAACACTGATCTTGGAGATTACCTATTTTTGCACTAAAAAAAAAACACTTGACACTACTTGTTTTTTTAACTGAATAAACGATTTAAAATAAGTTAAACCACTAAAAACTTACAAACCTTGGCAGAAAATGAATACTAATAAAAATCAATTTAATCTTTGTAAAAAAGATTAAATTGATTTTAATTAGTAAAAAAGTAAAAATATTATTTAAAAATATTAATTCTCTTTTAAAAACAATATGTCCTGAAGAACGCCATAAAATATGTTTTCAGTCGATTTTTATTCACTAATGGACTAGTTTTGCTATCTAGCAAAAATGGACGAGTTTTTCGTGGACGAATTTTCCGTGGACGAGTTTTCCATGAACGAGTTTTCCAAGTACCTACAAAACATTTAAAGATATATATTAAGTAAGGAGTACTCGTGTAATATGCTCGTTCCCCGCTAAGTGTAATTTTATGTTTGCAAAAAATATATGCAAATATTATACAAAGTTGTACAGTAATTTGAAAATGTGAAAAGATCTCTAATTAATTATTTACAAATACTAAAGGAATCGGAATCGGAAATTTAGAACAGAGTCGGTAATTGTATCGGAATCGGGAAAAATTTTGGAATCGTCTCATTACTAATATATATATATATATATATATATATATATATATACATATATATATATATATATATATAAATGCCATCTAGTTACTATACATCTATATACCGCAAACCAACATTTACAGGTTTGTACACTCGTTGGGATTCATTTTGCCCTAAAAATCGTAAGATAAATCTAATTTGGACCCTAACACATCGTGCTCTTATGATTTGTTTCAAGTTAAAATTAGATGAAGAATTGGACACAATTACGGATACTTTATCCAAAAACGGGTACCCACTAGATGTGATTAGGTCAGTTATTCAAAAGTAATTGGCTTAATTCTCTCGAATTAAAGAGAATATAGTGGCCAAATGTCCAATTTATCTTCGTTTGCCTTGGTTGAGTACAGTAAGTGAGAAATTTGCCAAACAAATAAGTTCAACAGTTCATGGATGTTATTTTGCTGCCAATGTGCGCGTTGTGTTCTCTTCGAGAACTTTATTACCATCTTCTCGAAAAGACGTTCTACCCCCCCCCACCCACCATAATAGTAACGTTATTTACAATTTTGAATGTGGTTGCGGTGCCAACTACTTGGGTCGAACGACATTAAGATTAGATGAAAGAATCCAACAACATGTACCCAGTAAAATTAGGAATGGACCTACCGGGCAATGAACGTTGTTACTAACACATACGGGTCCTCAATTACTGATCATTTACTTAAAAATCCGTCTTGTGCAACGCACTTTAGCACGGACTCTTTTTCTAGTCTTAGTCGTGCTCATTCACTATATCACCTTAAGATCTTGGAGACTATTCACGTTCGACTTAGAAAACCTTCTATTTGAAAGCAAAGGGAATGCCCCCTGGGTTTGAACGTGATTAATCTCTAGGGTATTCGACCATAAAATTTTTTTCCCACTTTTTTTCTCCCTGTAAATTGAATAAAACGCAATTTGAATCGCTTTTTCATTCTTTGTTTTAAAAATTCCCCCCATACAGCTTTGAGAAGCGAGGGTCTAAACTGATCAGCTTGCACCCCATTTCTCTTTCTTTCCTTTCCTGTTCCCTCTTTTTCCCCCATTTTTGGAGAGAAGATTAAAGGAATATATATATATATATATATATACAGTGATGATCATATTTATTGGCACGGTAAAATAAAAGTTAAATTTTGTCTAATAAATTCTAAAAAAGGGATTAAATTAAAGAAAATAACAAAGTATATTATGTATTTTTAACTGGCCTTTCCGATGCAGCAATCGGATTTTAGAAAAAATAAATAACAAAGGAACAACAAACATAATTGCAAAAAACCCTTGTTCAAAATTATTGGCACGGCTTTGTTTTTCTTTTAGTATCAGTATAATATCAATCAATTTCCGGTTTACGTGCTTTCTGAACTTTTTTATAGCCATATTATGCTTGTTTAACGCTAATTCAGTGAATAATTTTTTTCAGATAATTTTTAGATAGCGATTTATTTAAACTATTATAAGTGACTAAATTATAATTTTCAATCGCCATGGTTAAAACTAAGGAACACAGCGAAGACGTCAGGAAGCTTGTTGTAGCATGCCATACCAATGGGGAGGGCTATGATAAGATTTCAAAGAAGCTAAACCTTCCCAAATCCACTGTTAGAGCCATAATAAACAAGTTCAAATCGCAAGGCCACGTTATGAGTTTAGAGGGTAGAGGGAGAAAAAGGATTCTTTCCCCAAGAGATGAACGGAAAATTGTTCGACAAGTAAAACAAAACCCAAGGATCTCTGTTGAGGAGATTGTTGATGAACAGAGCACCTCTGGAGTGAATGTATCTCGACATACAGTTGGTAGAGTTTTGAAGAGAGCTGGTTTAAAAGCATGTCGTCCGAGAAAGACTCCCTTATTGAAGCCTATGCACCTGAAAGCAAGGTTAGCCTTTGCAAAACGTCATATTGATAAAGATGTTGCATTCTGGAAACGTGTTCTATGGACTGACGAAACGAAAATAGAGTTATTTGGCCATAATAAAGTGTCTTATATTTACAGAAAATCTGGCGAAGCTTTCCTGCCTAAGAACACCATACCCACAGTGAAGCACGGTGGAGGCAGTTTGATGTTTTGGGGATCCTTTGCTGCCTCTGGACCAGGGCGACTTGTTAAGGTCACAGGTAGCATAAAAAATGAAGATTATGTTAAAATATTGGATGAAAACCTGAAAGACTCTGCTAAAGAGCTCTCACTTGGTCGTCGTTGGTGGTTCATGCAAGATAATGACCCAAAGCATTCGGCTAAACTGACTAAGAAATGGCTTGAGGACAATCATATTAATGTTTTGGAGTGGCCATCACAAAGCCCAGACCTTAATCCAATTGAAAATTTATGGAGAACATTAAAATTGAGGGTAATGCAAAGGAAGCCTAAGAATCTTATTCAATTGGAGGATTATTGTCAGGAAGAGTGGGCTAAAATTATACTGAAGAGTGCAACAATTTGGTTGTAAACTATGAAAAGCAACTGAGGAAGGTAATCAAGGCCAAAGGCTATACAATTGATTATTAAATAAATCGTGCCAATAATTTTGAACAAGGGTTTTTTGCAATTATGTTTGTTGTTCCTTTGTTATTTATTTTTTCTAAAATCCGATTGCTGCATCGGAAAGGCCAGTTAAAAATACATAATATACTTTGTTATTTTCTTTAATTTAATCCCTTTTTTAGAATTTATTAGACAAAATTTAACTTTTATTTTACCGTGCCAATAAATATGATCATCACTGTATACAAATTTACTTTTAATCGTGAATCATAAAAGCTTCCCTTCCTAATTGCAATATATATAAATATATACAGGATGACCCAACAAAACAAAAGCTAAATGGAGGCCATCTAGAACATATGCCGTAGAATGGAGAGAAAAGGCCAAATACCCTAGTGTTTTGATGTGATGTTTTGAACATAATAAATTAGTTATGACCAAAGATTCATTTCATTCGGACAAAACACTAAGAAACGGGGCCTAATTAGAGTTGGGCCCGTTTTTTTTAGTCACACTGTGTATATATATATATATATATATATATATATATATATATATATATATATATATATATATATTCTTTTGAGCGAAAGGCTAAAGCAGTTAAACTTACATTAGTCCAATCTTGCTATTTTGACGAGTTCTCTTGTTCTTTTGTCCCTACCAATATTGGATGATTTCACTGTTTTGTGCCTATCCATTCAAATATACGTGAAAATAACTGTATACATCGATCACTAAACGTTTACATGATCCTATAAAACTATGATACAGGGAATAATCTTGCAAGGTTCCTGACGTCACAAAATAATATCATTCATCAAAGCATAAAGAAAGAGAAGGAAATTCTTTATAAGATTTTATCTAAATGATCTGTAACCCTTAAGGGCTCGAGAGGTCTAGTGAATGAGCCGCTAGTACAAGCAACACTCTAATCTGTATATCTACTAATATAAGTGTGTATGTGTTTCTTGTTAAAGTCGAGTGACAAGTCGTAATGTTCTTTAGAATGACGGACCCTTGAAATCATAAATTTAATATTAAAAAAAAATTACTTTTATTTTTCTTTTTGATCATAAAGTAGTAGATTGATAGTCTAGACTCGTGCTGGTCTGTATATACATATAGAGTAATTATGAAAATATGTATAGTAATAAAGCTACACAAAATTTTTCGCATTTCCTCCTCATATGGATTCGTCAGGCATACGAGGGTGAACTGCGGAAGTTTTTGTATAGCTTAATTACCATATTTATTTTTGTGACTTACTACCTAGCTCTTCTCATGTGTTGAGCACTGTTGAACTAACTATTGAAGATCAATACATACAATATAAAATTTTATGTATTGAGACCCGAAAAAATAATAATGTAGTCCCCACGTTTTTATTTTCTTATTTTGCTCTAGATGGGTATGGGCTAACAGTCGCACATTCACTCACTATCTCATATATTCCAATCGAGAAATCTTTTAAAGCTTCTGACCGTCCTTTTTAATGCAATTGTATCTCTCTTGCATTTGGTTCACCGAGTATATTTCCCAAATAGTTTTAAAATTATTTTTATAGAGTCCGTGTTATGTATACGTTTCACTGAGTTTTCTTGTTAAACATGATTTAAATCATAGGCTCCATTAAAACAAGTACGTTTTTTCTCTTTTTTATAATAAAACTTAATATTAAATGATACAGGTCAATATGTGTTAAACATAGTGACCGGTGTTATTTAACATCATGTTTCTTGTAAATACTATTCCGTGTCCTAGTTAGAAACCCGCAGACATAAAATTATCATTATAGATCAGATCTAGTTTATTTTTATGTTTTGTTTTTTTTTTCGAATTACTTCACCCGTATATGATGGGTCAATGCGATTAGGCACGACTACGTTAATCACATAAACATATACAGCTATGTTTTTTGCGCGTCTGTATTGCAGAGCGTATGCATGAATAATGCATGAGTATCTTGAGCAAATAAATGATGTCCGTGGCAATCTAAAAGTCCTGTTGCGACACATAATCACTCAGTCATTACAAAAACACACGTATGGCAAGCAATGAGCAACAGATAAAACATATGTCAAGAACTCCAGTTGCGGGAAAAGAAAATTGTTGAATACCGATTATACATCTAAGACAAAGATTATGAAAAAAAAACGAACATACTTTATTGCGCTCTAAATTTATATATTCGTTGATTTTTTTCCAATAAGACGAAAGCGATGGGATCAGAATCAGTTGCTTGATTTGCCAAATTCCTGGAGAGAAAAAGAGCCCGATTATAAGTTTTACTTCCACTTCTTGAATTTTTCTCTGTGCGTGCTTCAAATCAGTCTTTAGTTACTTTTCTTGTCATGAGGGCAGAGTTAGACACAGGCTCTTTTATTTGTGTACGGAAAATCCAGCTCCCCAATCGGATCATCTTGGGACAATACTTAAAATTGCTTCTGTCGAGAAATATTTCTACTTCATTGATCGAAAACAATTGCAAGATAATATCAAAACAGATACTGCAATTTGATCTCAGCAAAGCTCCGATTTAGTCTCTTTGCGTTTTAATCAATTTGATGTTGCTTGTGTACTCTGTGACATCCTATTCCTATCATGTTCTAGAGGTGGAACACGCAATGTTAAGATTTTCGTTTACACATATGCCAGTCTAACACCAAGCCATCGATTCCAAATATCTTACTTGCATCAGATAACACTAGGGGGGGGTAAAGTACACTCCTATATCTGGTAATAAATATAACAGGAATTTTAAATATTGCATATGATATAAAGGAGATTAGCCACAATGACAAATTCGAGTTTAATGAAAAGGGGTATGTGAAACGAACTGGATTCGAACTTGGCATGTAGATTAAATTCCATATTCAAGAGTCTTCTTTAAGATTTCAACTGTTTTGAGCATTACTGTCTGTTGTATAGTCTGAGTCTTCCCCTTTATTCTGATTTCTCCTAGTCTTTTTTTTAAGTTCTAGTGCTCCTCTAATCATTACTACTAGAAGGATCTGTGGAAATTCCACAAGGGACTCATTCATATATATATATACATATATATATGTGTGTGTGTGTGTGTGTGTGTGTGTGTGTGTGTGTGTGTGTGTGTGTGTGTGTGTGTGTGTTAGCATTCTTTTGATGTAAGCATTCTGTAGATTTTCATCGTAAATGGAGAGGTCTAGTAATATTGCAGCCTTTTTGTTCAAACTGCAAAATTATTTATAGTACGAACGTCCGGAAAAGCCCGGTCATAAAGTACGCTTAAATATGATATTTTAATTCTTGCATATTTTGTATATATTATTATAGAGTTAATGTTCTATTGATTTTTATATATATTATAAAGTTGCGATTTCAAAAATAAAAAAATATACATCCATATGACTTGGGTGCATTAGCTTGAATCGAAACCGAAATAAAAACTTGAGAAAAAAATACATGTATATATTTATAACTTGAGTTCCTTCAGCCATAATCGAAACCGGAAAAAAAACGTATGAAGAATTGTTGATAAAATTATTTATAACGAAAATAAATGACTTACACAGTCGGCAAAAAGAAAGTCCGCACTTGTAATTTCTTTCAAAAACTGCAAATTTAAGCTAGATTTAATGTAACTGTTTAAAGAAACTATACCTCATCACTCTCTGCATGAGTACCATTTTTTTTAAATTGACGTGAATACTAGAATATTTCAATTAAAAGTCAAATATGAGCAGGTAATAATATAGAGGAATAAAAATCCAATCAAATAAGGTATAGTTTGTTTAAATAGTTACATTAAATTTAGCTTAAATTTTTTGAAAAAATACAAGTGCGGACTTTCTTTTTGCCAGCAGTGTAAGTGCCATCAGCTATAATCGAAGCCGAAACGAAAACTTCTGAAGAATTATTGGTAACATTATTTATGACAAGAAATGGAAGTACATAACAATTAAACGGCCCGGATGTAAGTCTGATAAAGAAAATAACACACGCGGGACCGTATTAATATATGGATTATATTGGTTTTCGTCAGGCTCCATATTACTTTCAATTCTAAGGTAAGTTCCGCATATTTGTTTTGTTTTTCTGTGTCTTTGATTTTAACCCTGTGACCTGCTGGGAAGGCAAAATCTACAATACTGATTCTTTTTTCTTGTTAATAATTATGGCGTCCGGTCTTCTAACTTGGATTAGTTTATCTGTTAGTTCCCTCATATCCAAAAGGATTTTGGGATCTTTGTTTTTCAGTATTGTCTCCGATTTGTGCTTGGACCATTTGCCCGCATGTTAGAGGTGCAATTGTCATCACACCTCGGAATGCACTGCTTTACCCATGCGGTCGTCGCTGTTTTTAGATTCCTTTTAGGCTAATTTATTGCATTCACTTATTATGTGGTTTATCGTTTCGTCTATTTATCTAAAAAGTCCACATTTACTGCTTTCCTGTGTTTTATCTATTTTAGCTTTAATGTGGTTCGTTCTAATCACGTTGTTCTGTGCTGCTGTCAGTAAAGATTCTCTGTTCATGTATACTTTCCTTGGTCATGTCTGCGTGTTTTCATGGTTCTCTTCTTTTGTCATTCTTATGTACCGTCAATGTAGTTCTTTCTCGTCCCACTTTTCTTTTCTTGTCTTTTTGTTTCTGGTTTAATCATTTTCTGTATTTTTCTTTTTGATGATATCTCCCGCTGCGATGATCAATGTTCCTGCGTTCTGACTCATCTACTTTTTAAAGCCTTTTTTATGCTTTCTACCCATCCCTTTCATTTCGGTAGTCTGCTTCCAGAACACCAAAATATTTGTAAGTGTTATTTTCACCAAGCGCCCTCATCTTCTTTTGGTTGGACATATCCACAATGTCTGATGTCTCTAGTTTTCCTTTTTCATCTCCAATAGTGAAAACTTTTCCATTTCAAATACCATTGCAATATCTTGGCTAAATAATCTGATTCTGTTTATCAGCTTTTTCCAGCTCCATTTTGCTTCTTGCAAACAGCTTCATGTCATCCAAATAAGGTGGTTTATTCTTTGTTCTGTGTCTGTAAACTTGATGAACTCTTTGAACTGTAGAAATAAAAAAAAACGAGGGATACAACTCTCAACGTAGTCATGTAATTCAGTAGTCCGCCATTTTAACGGTACTTACTACGACGGTTGCTTTTTTTGTATATTCTGTTTTTATTTCAATATATTTAACCTTTTCTAACTCGTCTCCATGTCCGCGTTTTTGCTTAGTGATCCTTCCAGGGCAACAACATATACATAAGATAGTTATTCTTTGTTCGTTGTTTGTAAACTTATATCCCGTTTCCAAAATATGTAGTTGAGTAGCGTTATGGTGATGATAAATAGTCGTGGTGATAGCGAGTCTCATTAGAAGATGTCTCTATGCATTCTCATTTCAGCCAGGTGTTGTTTATTAGATACTAATTTGATTCTCTGTTTTCCATTCCTTTCTTAATAACATAATTTTGCGGGACATCTTGTACATTTTTAGGCATTTAATTATCCATACTTCTGAAATTCTGTCGGAGGTTTTTTTCTAATCGGTCCATTCTATGGCTAGCTTCATTTTTCCAGCTTTTTTCCTCTTTCAATATATTTTAATCTATGTATAATAAGTCGTGTGCTTCTCTTTCTTTTTTTCTCTGACAATAGTACACCCGTTTTATGGGAGTAGTAAATCTGTTCAGTCAGTTGTGCAGTTAAGATTTTCCATGTCACTAGTAGCAGGTTATCGACCGGCAATTGTTTGGTGTCGTGCCATTTTTCGTGTCTTTTTGTCTTCGCTCTTCTTTTTATTATTATTATTATTATTATTATTATTATTATTATTATTATTATTATTATTATTTAAACACATGAATAATTACAATTCGCTCGCAATAGCAAGTTATACTCTCTGGAATCTGAAGGGCAAGTCTTTTTCGGAATTTGTATGACAATAAATTTCCTCAAAATCCCAGTACTCTTCGTATCCTTCGAATGGGGGTTTGGTTGGTGCTTTTACTCTTTTGATCCTTCCTTTTGCGTGGTACTAACTGAGGCGTGTTCCATTACGTGTGTGTGCTTATTGAGGAGGCAGTTTAATATAAGAAGTGTTAAAAATGCTGCATGTGATGCAATTCTCACCAATAGTAGCAATTGTGTTGCTCTTTATGATATCTGAAGGATTCTTTGCGCCAAATTTAGTCCAATTCTATGTATAGTTTTGGTTTCTGTAAATTTTGTAAATTTTGATTATGATAGTAGTAGTAGCAGTAGTAGTAGTAGTAGTAGTAATGTTTAACTCCATACAACTGGCAGTTTAAGAATGTATCATGCCAAATTTAGTGCAATTGTTACCAATAGTTTTAGAGAACATACATGTATTTAAATTTTAGTAGTAGTAGTAGTAGTAGTAGTAGTAGTAGTAGTAGTAGTAGTAGTAGTAGTAGTAGCAACAACAACATTTTTGTCTCTTATTAATTGACAATTTGTTTTGGAGCCAATAAGTGAGAAATTGACAAATATACAACCACACAGAACATTTCTAATTATATATTAAACTCAAAGACGTGAAATAGAATGAAATAAGATGTAAATCTTATGTGTCGTCACAGTTGCATGATCTGATTATTTATGACTTCTAAGCTCTACTATAACAATTAATTTTTATTACACTTTGACAGAATTTTATTTTCAAATTTATTAGATTTTTTTTTTTCGTGTGTTTTTCTTTTCTGTGTAACTGTCATTTTTTATCTCGTATGTTAATGTATTTTTCTTTTGCGTATAAATGTCATTTGTTTCTCTCTTGTGTGCGTGTGTGTGTGTCTATTTGTGTGTGTATGCGTGCACGTGTGTGCGTGCGTGTGTTTGTGTGTACGTGTGTGTGTACGTTTGTGTGTTGTGTGTGTATGTGTGTGCGTGCGTGTCGGTGTCCTTCATTTTAATTTCATAGACAAGGTTATCAAGTCGCCATCCGTCATTTCCATCATCTGTCAAGTTGACAACATAAGGCCAATGCCCTCCTCCATCGTTTCGGCTAATGCGAATCTCCACCAATCAAGTGAAATGAAAGAAAGGAAAATGAAACAACCGGAAGTTCCTATTAACGATTGTTGTTGTCTCATAATGTCATCTCGGTCATTATGCTTTGTGTTTTAAGTTCGTACTTGTAAATCTTCTACGAACAGAGAAGCGGAGACAAAGCTAAAGAGATTTTTAATGTGACTGGAAAAAGATAAACTGATGTCAACATACGTATAGATGGATATAATTTAGTATACAAGAAAAAAGAGATCGATTTAAAAGATAACCAAATAAATATTCCAAATCATTTACATGTTTTGGAATGTTCTCTCATCTTGGATATTTCAGTCTTTGCCCTCTTCATGCTTAATTCTTTATTAACTTTTCTTGGATAAACTCTTCTCAGTCAGTGTTTCATGTTCATTATATCTTTTCTAGTATCATTTACTCTTTGCTTTCGTTCCATCTTCAGTTATTGCAATCGAAACCTCTGTGTATAATTCATTAAACAACATCGCTTAATTTACATCCTTTATCACGTGACTATGTATTCATATGAAAATCTGAGATGATTTTTTTTAATGATTAGTTTTTTTCTGATGCACCGGTGATCGGAGTTTAATATTTGGTCGGGTCATACCAAAAACTAAACAGTGGTATCTGATTTTACATTCATCATTATGAAGTGAGCATCAATCATAAGTGGGGCAATACAGGGAAAGGAGTGACGCTCTTGGAAACATCACGATGTTGACACCAAGGGAAAAAAATCTTCAATACAAAATTTATTTAAAGTATTTTAGGCAAGTAAATAATGCATTATATGTCATATTCTTATCGTTTGTATAGTTGTAATTGATATAAAAGCATTGTAACTTGCTGAATTCATGAATATCTTTAGTAGTCGGAGTCAAGTTTGGTTTTCATAATATGCTCGATTTTTAATCGAGTATAGCTATTTCAAAATATAAGCTATCATCAAACATTTATGCACTCTGTTTATTCTACAGTTCTCTATAGTTTTGCATTAAATAACTGTTTGACTCTTCATGTCAAGGTCTGCATGATAATGACCCAAAAGATGAAGAATCGTTTTAATAGTTTACATTACATCTGCGAACAGCCGTCTTCCAGTTAAAAATTTGATAATACGTTTTTCATTCACCTGCAAATACAGGGTAACTAAAAAAAAAAAAAGCTAAATGGAGGTCATCTAGAACATATGCTGTAGAACGGAGAAAAAAGGCCAAAGACCCGTTTTGATGAGATGTTTTGAATATAATAAACTAGTCGTGACCAAAGTTTCATTTCATTCGGATAAAACACTAAGAAACGGGGCCTAATTAGAGTTGGGCCCGTATTTATTGGGTCGCCCTGTATATTGAAATATAGAAAATAATTGCATGGGCTTATATTTGATAAACGATGAGCGTCCTTTTCAAACTCATCAGAAAAATGGCTTAAAATCAAGTACTTTATTACATTATTAAACAGTGAAAACCGCGAAAGTGGTGTTATTATTATTTTAGTTTATTCGTTTCGAACAATTCAAATGATAACTTCTGGAAGTATCAAGTTAGGAGAGTCTGGGAAATTTCTCAGCCAGATTAAATTTCTTTTAGTATATTTTTTTATCTTTACATGCGTACTACATAGAGTAGAAGATGAAATTAAGAAATTATTAAGAATTTAATCAGCATTTTATGTGAAATCACTGTGAACCCCTGAAGTCAATGGGTTAAACGAAGAAATAAATTTGTTATAATCAGTTTGATAAAGTGCAAAGATTTCATGAGAAAATAGGAAAATAAATTATTTTAGACACCGCAATATGTATCAATGAATAACTGAATCCAAAATTTATTACAAAAGAACATTCTCTTCCAAAAACCGAACTACCTACAGCTTACAAGGTATCAACGGACATTGTGCGATTTCTAGTACGTGTCCTTAAATTACTTTTTGCTGATACTGTCTAGATTAATGGCTTACTATGTTTATGCTAACAGATAAGCAACTATTTGAATTAAACCATTGATGCACGTTAAGCATTAGCTCTAATAGACCCTTTAAGTCGACAAAGATAGTAACCAATATTTTGATAACATCTATATATTTGTAGAGATATCTATAATTGATCATAAAGATTAGTATGCCTATCAAATAATACATCTACTGCATGATGTATATTAGCAACACTGCTATCTTAGTTTTCAGTACATTGTGAAAATCTAGAATGGGAGGCTATAATCAGTTTCATCTATTATTCAAGAAAAAAAAAAGTAGTCCTTATAACCAAGCCATATTTTAACATAATATAAAGAAATACTCGAACAATCGTAAGCAATCAAGTACATCTTTGAAAGTAATGTAGAGCACGTTATAAGAGTGTGTTCCTAAAATAAGGACAAAACTTGAAATGGCGTTTTCTTTTGAATATTATAATAAATATGTTTTTAACTATTGACTATGAAATCATATATTTACAAACGATTTTTGGTAGTAAATTAAGAAAAAAACATTGAGTTAACTTAGAAATTTCAGTTAGCTATTTTATTGTTCATTCAAGTTTCTGAATAAATTGTATTAGTGTTAATAATCAAGCACGGTTAGATTAAAAAAAAGAGAACAATTACAAGTCAAATAAACCTTTGATTTACTTTAAGACGGCATCTTCAATGGTACTTTTATTGCATTGTTTTTGTCTCTCAAATATTCTATCCTTATGTTTTGTAAAAACTCTATTATGATATTAAACATTTACAATTACAGGTTTGCCAGCCATGTATGATGTTTAACTATAAAACGTTGAATAGATGTGCGGGTAATGAAGGTAACTAAACTACGATTAAAAATGAATATGAAATGGAAATATTGGATGGGAACATAAAAAGGGAAAAGCCGTGAAAAAATCAAATAGTAAACGCGCCAAGACCTAGAATATTTTTTTGATTTTCAAAATCTCAAAGATATAATAAAAATAGTTTCTAAAAGTTTCAAAATCTATAAAGATATAATAAAAATAGTTTCTAAAAGTTTCAAAATCTCAAAGGTATAATAAAAATAGTTTCTAAAAGTTTCAAAATCTCAAAGATATAATAAAAATAGTTTCTAAAAGTTTCAAAATCTCAAAGATATAATAAAAATAGTTTCTAAAAGTTTCAAAATCTCAAAGATATAATAAAAATAGTTTCTAAAAGTTTCAAATGAGGAAGCAAATGCGACCTGCTCAAAATGGAGAATAAGTCGACACTTAACCTGAATGTACAAATACGGTTATTCATAAAGTGTTTTACTGAACTGAAGGCTTTAGTAAAATCATCTGATGGTGAATAATTTGCATCGGAATTTGTGATGGAATATTTTGTTTGATGCGGGAGTCCAATCATTGCGGCGTCATTGCAACGGAGCATGAACCTAAACTACATTTAAATGGAAAAACAATAGAATGGTGGGTGTGAGGCCATATTTTTAGATTGAGAATAACATGGGTCTGGTTGAAAATTAAATTCATGGATTCGATACAAAATAACACTGTTGAACAGCCAGTGTTATTTTTGGCAAATCTTTCCCTTATATTACATAGCCAAGTTACTGTAATTTTATAAAAATTAGAAACTTTATTTCTGGAGTATATATTTTACAATGTTAAAAGTATAGCTATTATTACAAAGGGTATTTGTAATAAATTTAATTTCGTCATCCAGATAAGGCTTTAAACAAATTCATTAGAGTTCTATATGCAAGGGTCTTAAATTAAGTTTTTGTTTTGTATGAAAAAAAATCCCAACATGTGTCAGAGACGCCTTATATTGCATTAATACTTCGATTCGCCTTATTTGCGAAAATATTTTCGTAGAATTATTGAAATTCGCCACTATGTCGGTTGAATTCGATTTCAATGATATTATGTAGAAAGAAAAAAAAATTAAGCAAAAGGTGTCACCACGAATTTTCCCTTGGAAGCGACTTTGGCAAATATTTTTGTAGGTTTCCACGAAGAGAGTTTACTAGCTGGTTAAAAAAATTTACTTCTTATTATGTTGATGGCATCTTTTGTTTGTTTAAAAACGAAATGAAGGTAGACGATTTTTTTTTTGCATCTCTTAATAATATTCACCCCGCCCTTAATTTCACGACAGACAAAAACTTAATTCTAGTTTTTCATTATTGGGTGTACTAGTTTCTAAAATTTATTCAGTTTTTTTTTTTCTTTTCAGTTCATCATAAACCTATGTTTACTGGTCTTTACATACGTTGGGACTCTTTTCGTGCCTTGGAGTTTAGTGACGACTTGGTCCTCATTCTAAGCAAGTCGCATTCCCTCTTTTATTTAAACATTTTAGAAATCATCTCCATTAAGCTTTGAGACCTTCTCTCTGCAAGCAAAAAGAAATTTTTTAGGACTTAATAAGGGTTTGTTTTCATTCTTTCCCTGGTATTACCCTCTTTTTCCACTGTCATATTTCCATTTTAGTATTATTTTTAATCATAATTAAACCTTGACTTTGTTTTGTCGAGCGAAGTACGAAACTAATCAGCTAGCTTCTTCATCTTTTACTTTTAATTGATTATGTTGAATAAACTTTGTATATAGCTTGTATGTATATATATATATATATATATATATATATATATATATATATATATATATATATATATGCGATAGAAATGGAAGAACAGGTGGAGGAAGAGTTGTTTTGTAGCAATATTTATTGTTAATAATTCATTCTATACTATTCATTGAATGCAAGTTGCTGTTTTACCCATAGCTGGGGGGAAATTGTATGCTTATACATGTGAATACATGGACAGAATAGATTTTAAATGATGTGAACTCAAAATAGATAATTTCATGTCGCATCATTCATGATAAGAAGATAGATACGAATTTACTTATTTATACATATTTGTCGGTATTTGGTATATATCTTTTAACAATATTTCTTTCGTGGTTGTTCTTTCTGTATCGTTTCCTGTACCTAATGGTCAAGTTCTTTGTCTACCGTATTGTCATGCTTCTATCATTAATCACTTGACAATCGCAGTCGGACTCTCAGCCAACCAAGCAGCCCTACACGACAGAAAAAGATATAGACTCTTAAAGACATTGACAATGGTAATAGGTTTTCGACAAATGTCCATTCCAAATCGATGCCATAGACAGGACAAACACAAACTGAGCACGGGGTAAACTGCCCCCTGCGACATTGCAGTGGCGATGATTCATCAATATCGCTGAAGATGAGTAAACACTCGCCCACAATTCCATATTCGGATGGAAATGTCAGTTTGTATGTTTGCATAAGTAAAATATATGTAGAAAACCATATATCAAAACGACGGTGAGTGAACTCAGATTAGAACGAAATGTATACAGGAATGTTTACCTGAGAAGTAAATTTATATTAAAGATTTATATTTATGAAGGAACTGAAAAGAAGAACATCTCGATCGATAGGTAGTTATTTTTAAGAATAGCTATATAGATATACAGACATACATGGGAGTATATAAAAAGATCGATATGAAACCGTGTGGATAGATCTATGTAATACGCGAAATATTCTGTTTGTGAATGACTAGCTATACCCCATTATCATAAGTTGACCACTCCGGTAAGAAAGATTGCCATTGTAATTAGCAATAATTCTTCATGAAAAGAATAGACTGCTTTCGGCTGCTGAAAATCTATGTTATAAGCATTTACATTTTATTGATTGAAGTAAGCTTGCACTAATAACCAAATGGATTAGTTGAAAATCCAAATTATAATATTACATTTTCAATCATAGTTTGGACGATATAAATGCAACATTTGTTGGATAGGAAGACTGACTGATATATATATATATATATATAAATATATATATATATATATATATATATATATATATATATATATATATATATATATATTTATATACTATTATGGCCCGGAGGGTCACTAAGAAAACCACGGACACGGATATGAGTTAAGAAAAAGGTATTTGTATTGAGATTATATATAGAACAAGAGTCGTAGTATTTAACGCCAATACAGCGTACTAGAAAGTACGCACACACGGTATTTATCTCTGTTCCATTGCAAGGGGATATGGCACAAGTCGGAGAGTGGGAAAATGGGCTAGTGCCCCAAGAGGAGAAGCAACCTGACCCTGTAAAAATAAGTCTGGATAGCCTCGTCAGCATTCTCCGGTGAGGGCGCCTCAGACAATAAGTGATAAACTTGCTAATTCCAAAAGTCAGGAGGCGAGGCCTGGAAGGGTGGTCCTCTTAGAGCTACCAAGAATATTTGCATCAGTCTGACAGCAAAATAAAAAAAAACTCTCAGACTGATTGTTATGAAATATCTACTGGCGTACTACGACGTTCACACACACCACGCGCGTCGGTACTTCTCGATCTGTTTATGCAGTTTGTGAGCGTTCATATCTTGTGCATATACAAAAATATACAAAGCTCTGGTTGGTTTAAGACAGGCAGACGTTGTGTTAGAGAGGGATTTTTTGAAGTAGCTTTGCATGTTAATGTAGTCGGCTAGACACGAAAGGAAAAATGTAGCCATTATATAAGTATCTTCCTTGTGACTAATGGAAAAATGCAATAACCACAGTAAAATCATGAGAATTTATTATACAACCAACCGGGAATTATTGTTGCGGAACTAAATTAATGAATTAATGTTTCAAATAGCATACGTTGTCCATGATTATTATTTCATTCGCAATGCACAGTCAAATATTAAAGAAGAGTGAAAAAAATATGGCGTTCATGAAACGGTTCACACATTAAAAAAAATAATTAAGATAATTCTGCGATTACTTTCTCTTCTTAACTATCTAGAATCATCTTGTACTTTTTAATGTTGTTTAATGTTTAAAGTTTAATATGTGTTCAGTTCTCTTTTTACTTTTATGGTTTTTTGTTGTTATCGCTTTTTATTATTCCGTCTTTCACTCTATAGTTGCCAATGTTGCATTTCGTCTCAAACTTTTACTGAAGATCTTTTTATTCTTTTCTTTTTCCTTTCCCTTTGTTCGCTTTTTTAATATTCGTTAGTAGTTTTCACATATTACCTACCAATAACTGCTCACTAGTGTCAACAGGTGGTGCTCTTTAAAATCTGGATTACAACGCTCACCAACTTGTAAATACTCTTTGATTTCAGTAAATCATTTTGCATTCTGGCAACAGATATTTACCATTAATTGTTAATTTTTATTTCCTGGAATCTGAATGGCATTATACAAATTTCAGTTTCCACTCTTCTAGGTTTTTTCCATTTTCTCTAACCAGACATGTTCTGTGGAATTGACCGATTCTGATTCCAATGAATTTTTATTCGAGAGCGGGAAAGGCGCTACCATATTATTATCATTTTTTTACACATGCAAAGTGCAGTTTGATGTCTATCTCGGTTCGCTTGTCGGCGTCGTATTTATGTGAGTTGGTTTCCGCGCTCGACGATTTCCATAGTATTTATTCAATTTTCATCAATGCTATAATTTGTATTTTTTTAAAACTCTCTTTAATTCTGTTTTTTCTTTTAATTTTTTTTTTTTGTTGTTGTTTCAGAACAAATCCTAGCTTTATTATCAGGTTGACAAGAAATTTCTTGCGGTTTTTAACTTTTAAATTTAAGTGAACATATTTCGATTCAAACAAAATTTATTGATCGAAATAAGCACCATCAGAATGAACACATTGTTGCCAATGCAAAACGGGTGTATTTATGCCAATAATCTTAATATTGCGTTCTGGTGAGGATAAAGTCGTTGAAAGCGTTTTTAATATCGCTTTAGTTTTTGAAGCATTTCTTACGCAGAAAGTTGTCGCGATGCTTGAAAAAGTAGTAGTCGGTAGATGACAGGGCTGGGGAGTATGGTGAATGAGGCAGAATTTCATCGCCCAATTCGTTCAGCTTCTGTAGAATCGATTTAGCAACGTGTGGTCGAGCATTTTCGTGGAGGAGAATTTGGGCTTTTTCTATTGACTACTGTTGGGTGTTGTTGTCAAAGTTTCTGATGCATTTCATCCATTTGTTGATACTACTTCTCCGCTGTAATGGTTTCGCCCGCATTAAAATATTGTAATAGATGACACTGGTCGCAAACAACCAAACAGTCAGCTGGCGTTCTTTTTTTTTTTCTAGACTAATGTCGTCGCCACGAAATTTATGAAACCACCATTGTGCTATACGTTTAGTAGTTGTTCCTATGCCAAACGCTTCGTTGATATCGCCAGCTGTTTCAGCAGTTTTTCAGCCTAGTTTTAATTGAAATAAGAAAATAGTGCGAATTTACTTTTTTTTTCAACTTGTATTCAACGTTCTGAAAAGAAGACATAATTGTATTTAAACGATTGTAATTTAAGCGATTAGATTGAGCGTAAAAACGCTCTTTAAAATAACATAAAAAGTAAAGGTATTATAACAAAAACTTATTTGAAAATGCATGATTTTAAATCAAAATTAAAAATTTTACAAGAACTTTCTTCTCAATCTAATATTATTGGATATAGTCTATGAATTTTGTCACAGTCTATGAATTTTTAAATAGAATCAAAGTGTGATCATGGTTGGGATCAAACAAATCTACAAAAACGAGTTGTTTTTTTATTGAAATCATTTTTGTTGACGCACAAATAAAATAAACTTTCGAGTATTTAACACTTTTATATATATATATATATATATATATATATATATATATATATATATATATATATATATATATATATATATACCCAAAACGTCTGGCTTTGGTGGAGGGAAAACTAAAATTTGCTGCTATGGTTTCAAATGAGCTGAAATAAAAGCAAGGGACTTGATTTCAAATATTTCTTAAATGTTATATCTCCCTTCTTTTGGAAATAGGGGACGATTATGAATATTTCCAGTATCAAATAAGCCTTATACACTGTGAAATTTACTTTACGTATGAAAACCAAAGAGGGGACATATAACATATGAGAACTATTTGGAATCCAGTCTCACCTTGCTTGTTATATATACTAGTAGCCAAATATATGTATATACATATATAAATATACTTATATTTATGTATACATATATATGTACACATATATATACATATATATTTACATATATATACATACATATATCTATACATATATATTTACATATATATGTATAGAATAATATATGAGAAATATTTGGAATCAAGTCTCCCCTTGCTGCTTTTTCAGATCATTTGAAACCATAGCAGCGAGTCTTAGTCTTCCCTCCATCAAGGTCAGAGGTTTTGGGGAAATATCAGATATTTTGTAATTCATATGCAAAACTAGGTAAACAAATGACTATTGTTGAAATAAAAAAAGGTGCAATAACTTTTCCAACCACGATAAATCCTTTAAAAAATACCAATATTATAAATTTTCAAGGGTACTGAAAACGAAAATCATAGTAAAACCCCCCAGGAAACGAGTAGTTTCCAAGATATGAAAAAATTATAGTTTTAAAATTTGAGATATCACTTTTCTATATTAATTTAATGTAAAATGTATAGCTAGGGTGGCCATAAAGTAGGTGCTCATTTTACGTTAAATTAATATAGAAAAGTGATTTTCCACTTCTTGGAACACTAATGTTAAGGACAAATATCACATAGCCCACCATACAATTCATGTCATTAGCTTTCTAACGAGCCTCCATTTGTATGAATTCTGATCAGTATTTGCCGAGATTTCGAACTTTTAAAATTGCTCACAAAAGTACTATATCTATATATGGATACATACACACACACACACACACACACACACACACACAAACATATATATATATATATATATATATATATATATATATATATATATATATATATATACTCGTAACCGAATTGAAAATTGAAATGCTCATAGTTTTGTTTCAATCGGGCGAAACTACATGAAATTTTGAAGATTTTAATATTATTCTATGACAAAAAAACTATATTTTTAAACTAATCAAATGTGCCCTAATTAGCCTACATTTGTATTTATAGTGTCATAGCAAGTCAATTTTAGTTGTGCTATTTTAGACTGAAATTTGCTTAGTTTTTTTTAAGCTTTTTTTATTTTATTTATTTTATTTATTTTATTTTATTTTTTATTTATTTTTTTATTTTTTTGCTTTTTGCTTGGTTGTCTTTCCTGGGGCCTTGCCGGGTTACTAATATATTTTAGACAATTACATGTAAAAATATCTGCAAGATATTATTAAACACAATAATTTCGACATTGTTGTGAGAGATTACAGTCGAACGCTAATAACTATTCGTTAACTGACGAGCAACTATCAATGATCAGCAATTCCTGGATCAGATTATTAATGATAACTAGTAATCAATAAAGGGGCAATGTTAAGTAAAACTTAGATATATTTTTATCAAAAAGAAAGAAATTATATTAGAATTTTGAAATGAACTTGTTGATAAATACGATAAATGACTAAAACTTTGGAGGTGGTCGAGAATGTCGTAGTGAAGATCAAGACCATAAATTTTTATAGAGTTTGTGGTCGTGAATGCTGGGATTGCGATCGAGATATTAAAGTCTGCTTCGCCTTATTTGGCACGGGTGGCAGTCAAGAAGATTTCGTTTATCAAGGTACAAAAGTGAATAAATGCTGTCACAATCAAGCAGACAAATTGAAACATGGTTCATATTCTGTTTTACACTTTCGAGTCATTAAATGTGTATACATCTTATATAGAAAAGTAATCTCTCAAGTTAAATGCGGTTTGCATATTAACTGCTATTAAGCAGATATATCCTATACGATTTACAGGAAAAGGTAGAATCACATTTTTAGTTTTCAGTTAAACTTTATCTGATGTGGCAGGTTTAACGGTAAACCTTGTAGACAATAACAAACTTAGAGAATCCGACTAATTTTATTTTAGTATGTAGATTAAAAACGATAAAGATCGAACGTTGTCTGCTTCTTTTTAATATATATTGACTTACCTTTTTTCTAACAAAGGAGTCACTATTCATCAAGGTCCGGAGGCAACTCGAGGATAAGGCTTAATGAATGTACGGTACTCAATTGGACATTATCGCAGTAATCGTTAGTCGTGGAAATTTGGTAAATTGGATTACTTAAAGAGGCGGATTATCAAGAACTTATTTATGTTGGACTTGAAGACGACCGTATTGTAGTCAGCTAGAAATCAGGGAAACCGAAGAGAGTTCCAAAGTCGTGCGGTTCTAAGAAAGAAGTTTTGTTCATGGAATCTACGTTTAGGTTTAAGCACAGATAAACAGTGGGGGAAATTAATAGTGTTTTCAGCTGACGAGTGTTTTCCGTGAAAGTTTGGCAAGAGCAGATCATAGATTGGAGCGCAGACGAGCACTTGCGATGGAAATGATGATAAAGCAGAGACAGGCTCGTAGCGTCTGTTCTGTGGGAAAAGGGTTGCATGGAAGAGGCTACAAAGTCTATTTTGAACTATGTCAAGGCAGGATAAGGTGGTTCTAGCAGTTACTGCCCAGATGTAGCCTAGGGCATACTTGCCTCTTATACAGGTAGAGAAGTGCATCGTCAGTGAGATATCTACTTGAGCGGTAGAATGATCCCACCATTTTTCCTGCGACCTTGGAAACAGAGTTCATGTACGTCTTCCATATCAAATCAGGAGTAAAGGTTAGACTGAGAAACTTTTCAAAATATGGAGCCTCCCCAAGCCATTCATTTCAATTGATGCCAGACAGAGGTCAGAGCGTTGGTGCTGTAAAGATAGAAGCTTTTCTAAGTTACACGAGAAATGGTATATATATATATATATATATATATATATATATATATATATATATATATATATATATATGTAAAACAGGCAATTTCTTTGTCATTTCATTGTCACCTACTTTGAACGATGATGATGATGATTGTTAATACTGCCGTTATCGTGGTTGTTATTACTGTTGTTAACGTACTCAACCTAACGTACTTTAAATAATCCCTTACTTTTTTCAAAACACCCTCTCTCTGTCGCTTTCTCTCTCATTTCTATGTTATTTATTTCTTCTCTTTTTTATTATATCCGTTATCTTCTGAAGAAGTCGAACAAAAATGGCGGAGTGTTGTTCATCCGCTGTTGGTCGCATTCTTTTCATTGCTCCAAATCGATACGAACAGATATTGGATAAAATCAGTGAAAAAAAAAACATTTAAAAGAGAAAAATAACAACACAGAGATATTACCGAGTGACTAACAACGAGAATAATATTATTCACCGCCTCTGGCGATACAATTGATTAATGTCTTTATTATACAGGTTAGAGATGGACGATAACAACGACTGATCTGTAATCAACCACTCGAAGGAAAATGGCGAACAGCGAAAAGGATATTTTTTGGAAGGGGAGAAAACAAAACACAAAAAGGCAGAGGGGAAAAGAATAAAAACAATAAAAGAAATGGATGGAATGAACCAACGAGATGAGAAGTGTCAAAAGTTTTCAAAACAGATTGCATTGGGTGACACTTGATCCGGGGAACTAGAGGTTTGAGCTCATATTAGGGGTTATGCCCTGCAAAAATAGGATGTTACTGGCTGGGATGGGCCGGGCAAGAACCTTCAATGGTCGGTAGTCAGTAAATATGAAATTGTTCGACGCCATATTGTGATATGGCGTCGAACAATACGAGTGTATCAGGCTTGTAATCAAAGAAAGGGTAGGGCTTTTAGTGTGTGTCATCGATTGACTCAATCGTATGGGTTACGTTATAAAAAATGAATTAATAGATAAATGAATGAATGAATATAATTATGCCGAAAATAGACGAAAAATGGATTTTTAAACGTGTGATCAGCCGGAAACTAAATAAATCGTAGATGTATGCATAATTTACTTATTTATGATTGCTGATTGGATATCTCTTACGGTAATCAATAATTTTAATTGCATTTGTGATTCTGATCAAAAGAAACTACTTATATATATATATATATATATATATATATATATATATATATATATTCTTTCTTTAATTAGCATCCCTTTCTATATGCCGTTTAAAAGTCTTATATATATATATATATATATATATATATATATATATATATATATATATACTAGCTGGCAGCGCGGCGTTGCCCGGTTGTACAATACGCTTAAACATGATGTTTTAATTTATGCAGACTGCGTATTTATTATTATAGAATCAATCCTTTATTGATTAGTACATAATACGAGGAATAATTTTCCTAATGGATTTATTCGCAAAGAAAAATTTAAAAATTTTAAAAATAATGATGATGATGTTGTTCATAAATTCCGCTTGTGTCTGTTTACAATATCACGTCAACTGATATTTGGGTTTGACAATGAATGCCTTGAAAAAGTCACTTATGATTAATGTTTAGTTTTTAAATATGCAAACAAAGAAATGATTTGCGGCGATTTTAAATGGTACATCTTTTTTATCGTAAATTGAACTACTTAATAAGAAAAAATAAAATAAAATGATGAAGTACATCCGAGCTTTAACGAGAGATTATTCGATCTGTAGTTGAATGTTCTACCACTGAACTATATGAAAATAAATCTGATTTTAAGAAAAAAATGATTTGCTGCTTATTTCCCTTGGCCAGTGTAACGTAACATATCCCCTTCTATTTTTTTTAAATATTAGAGAAAAAAAACTATTTTTAAGATCGGATTTGTTCGATTTTTGAAAATGATTTGCTGAGATTTCGTTATTTCCCTTGTCCGATATGAACTAATATATTTCGTAGTAAAAATTCCTCATTTTTTTATCTATAAGTGAAGAAAGATAAGAATTTTTTCGATTTCCGATACTTATCGATACTTATCAGATTAATTTCTGTACAAAACATATCTAAGAACATTGCCTGACATAAATGATCTTTGTGTGAAATTTTAAAAGATCGAGTCAGCCGTTTCGAAACCTATCAGGTGGGAACTCACACACACACAAAGTGGCTTTTATACACACACACACACACACATTTATATATATATATATATATATATATATATATATATATATCCACTAGTAAACTATCGTAACAGTGAAATATATATGTATATATATATATATATATATATGTGCGTGTGTGTGTGTGTGTGTGTGTGTGTGTGTGTGTGTGTGTGTTAATCAGCAAATGTGTCTCAGATTTTTTTTACCATTCCCTTATACATCAAATATTGCTTAAATAAGCCGGTGTGCAGTTAATATTATTTATTGCAGTTTTACTCCAAATAAGGCACAGTGCCACTTTGACGTATGGGGGCCACTATTTGGGACATAATTTGCATGGATACTATGTAGGGGGTTGAGCAGTAAGAATTGTGTTTTCATTACACTTGAACCTGCATGTCAGTATAGCCAGGGAAGCACGGAACCGGAATGGAATTCCAAAGTCTAGCAGCTCGAGAGAAGGAACTATTAGAGTAAAGGAGAAGGTCTTCTAGGGATCTCTTCTGTGTACGGGAGGGACCTGGGCATTTGTCGGGTTTGTCGGGGTATTTACGACGAGAGGGTATAAGGGCTGTGAGTTGGTCGGAGTACCTGCTATTAAAATACTTGTAAAACAGACACAGAGATGCACTATTTCGTTGATGAGGCATGGGTTGGTGTCTGGTTGATAGAACAGGACCTGTTAGGTTGACGATTTTTAACCTTGTCTAGGAGTGAGGAACTAGTAGCAGATGAACCATCCCAAATGTGGCTACGATACTCCATACATAGGCCAATGGTGGCCTTGTAGAGGTACAGAATACTCTCAAGCGTAAAGTAACTTTCTAGCACGTGTTGGACAGTCCTATCAGCGGAGTTGGCAATGGTCTCCGTGTATTTTTTTCAATTCATGTTCCTTGTGAACTTTAAACCAAGGCGTTTGAACAAAGAGCTTTCAGTTATCATTAGCTATGGATATCAGTGGTTGATAAGGGTTCTTGTAATCAAAGCTTAGTCAACAGCATTGAATTTTACTATTTATGTTCCATTCCACTTGAGATTATTAGTCTTGCCCTAAGATTTCAGCCATTGCATTTGATATATGTTCATTCTTTTTCCCTCATGTCTGTTATAGAGTGTGATTTCATAAGCAAATATACCCATCTCGGAGACAATTTAATCAGGGAGGTCATTTATAAATATGAGTAATAATAAAAGTTCAACGATCGCTCTTTGTGGCACATCCACATTTATATCATTTTGTTTTGACGTACGGTCATCGACAACCTGGATTTTTCTCTTGTCTAAGAAGGGTTTGGTTATATTAATTAGTCGTTTAGTAATATCATATAATTTAATTTTCATGAGAAGATCATCGTGCCAGATCCTGTAAAAAAACCTTCAATATATCTAGACTATTACCCTAGCTTCTCTGCCTTATCCAGTGTATGGTATATACGTTCAGAGGTTACAGTTAGAATATCTGTAGTAGAATAGGCTTGCCTAAATCCATACTGTCGATGTAAAGAAGTTAAGTATTTATGAGGTGGTAGACTAGTGATCGATCATTACAAAAAACCTTCTCAACCATCGATTGCCATGACTAATAATACGCTACCTGAAAAATTTTCCTCCAAACTCCTCGGCTTAGCATTCACAGTTAACGTGCATTGAAACAAAACATTCAGGAAATTGCCAAAGTTTCTGTGAAGAAGGTGAGATCTTTCTACTATACTAAAAAATTGCTCACACACGAGAGTATCCTATATTTCTACAGAGCCACCTTTTGCATATGCATAAAGTATTGTTGCCAACTCCAACCTCTGCCTCATCGCCGAAATGCTGTATTTCTATGCCGTTTTACACGTATTTAAATAGAATATGATCCGACAAACCAAAGCATGACGTAACGTAAATACATCAAACTAACCCGACAACTAGCCAAATCTTACCCCTACTCTAATAGTTTTTCCCTCAACCTGCTAGACTTTAGAAGATGCAGAAGTTAAAATGTTATGTGAACAGATACTCGCTGCTCAATTCCCTACATAGAATCCCTGTACATTTTATCCCAATTATTACCCCCTTACGTCCAAGTGCCACTATGCCGCGTTTTGGTTGGTTGGTTGGTTGGTTGTTTTTGTTTTACGGCATATCAACCTGTTTCGGGTTATTTAATGCCGAATCCAAAGATTTTGAAGATAATTTTTTTTTAATAGAGTATATTTGTTGTTTTCACGTCGGTTTCTATTCAACCCATAGTTGGGACCCTAACAGGTACTACCACTCCGGGTCAGAGTGGACCTGGGAGCAATGTTAATTAAAGGATGGTTCCACACTCCCCAAAGCCCACAAGCTGGGGCCTCACCACTGGATATAGTTTAAGGTCATATCCAGGACCCCCATTGAGGGACTTTTGCCCTCTGCAGGGGGGCAGTCGGCGTATTCTAATGCCCTACCGACAGGGCCGCCGCGTTTTGGGTGAAAAGAAAACAATGAAAAAAATCAGCTAAAAATAAATCAGTTTACATCAGAATATGAAAAACCATTTTCCTTATTTTTTGCTCGAATTCTGCTATGACGTCACGAATTGCATGTGTTTATATTACATTGTGTTTGGGTGAACGTGAAATGTCTTTTACTCTCATATCACACCTGGTATAAACAAATAAATACAACATTGTTTACGCGTTTGCTTTTGAAATGGAAACATTTATTTTTACTCAAACAGCTTACGCCTTAATAAGTATGAGATGATTTCATTTCAGAAACTACTTAGGAAATTAATTACTGTAACAATCTATTCTTTCTATATACATGTGCTCGTACTGTTGGTTTATTTACGATCGTATCAAGAACCATTATGTCAACAAGCCAATTGATTGTGATAATATTCCAGTCATTTTGATTAAGAATATCTTCTTGAACTTTTTATATCCTTGCTACGTTATTTATCAAAAATAAATAACTTCTTTCTCTCTATGAAAAGTAAATTTCTTTTCAATTGTGGACAAACTTAGGATTTAAACTCAGTCGAGCACATTTCATTGAAATAATGATAAAAGTAAGAAAAGGGAAGCAAAGAAGCCATCAAGAACAGAAATAGATCCTCCCTCATGAGATTGCAAGATTGATTCTATAATCTGTCAATGAAAGATGAAAGTAATATGAGCAGCGTTAATTAGATTTGACATAAGTACGCCATCCTGGAATTATCATATTATATGCATATGCAGGTGGAAGATTATATCTGACGTCTACTTTCTAGAACTGTAGAATAATCGAATCGTTTTCCATTTTCGGTCTGGAGTTAAAATTGGGTCTAGGAGGTTATCAAACTAAAGGCAAGGAAGAGTACATTAGTTTTAACGGGGGCAAAACAAACACTCAAGTGAGAAAAGCTTGGATTTTAATGTGTTAAAAGCAACAAGTTAATTTCTACCATTGTTAGATATTTCATAATTAGTTTGTACAATACAATATAATGCATTAATCGCGAGATTCACTGATCCAACACGATACTGTAAGACTGCTGACGACCATGTTGTAATCTGCAAGGAAACAGTCTTGCAGGTTACAACATGATCGTCAGAAGTTGATCCGGCAGAACGAAACTCACACTGCTTGTTACGAAGTAGATTGGTTTGCTGAAGAAATCAACAGCGTGTTTATTTACTATAAAATAATTTCATTATAGCGCAGAGGAGACTAATTACTCTGAAGTAAGATTTAGAAATTATCATCATTATTTTTAATGCACAGACCGAATATCTTTTCCAAGAGAGACAAAAGTTATTTATTTTTAAATAAACTATTAAAATAGGTTTGCATGAATAAAAAAAGAGTTCCGGTAAATATTCTTAATTAAAATGACTGGAATATCATTACGATCAGTTGACTTGTTAGCATCAGTGTTCTTGATAAGTAAAACAAGATATAGTAAACACAGTTTATTTCCAAGAACTTTTCATCTACTAGCCACAGTTGTAAGATACTGGTTCCTTGCAGGTTACAACATGATCGTTTACTAATCAAATCTAAACGTATACACGTCATAAACCGTTCCTATAATTTTAGACTAACTATCATTGTCAATAGTCTCATAATATTGTTCGTCATTCAACTGACAATACGTCATCAAATAACGCTTATCTAAAAGCAATAATATTTTAGTAAACAAATGGTTAAAAGTTTACAATCTTTCCTTCACTAATTGCTTATATGAAAGCAAATGTTGATTAATTAACAGAATGCATCCATAAATTAGCTCAAACTTTACATTTTTAAGACGATCAAAACTTGCGAATATTATCATTATAATTACTAGTAACCTCTAGACAACTTTCATCTATTTTTATACCTCATCTTAAATGTGGTTCCATCTATAAAAATAAGAGGAGAAAAAAGACTTCAGTTCACAGATTCATACTTATAAAGTTGACACGAAAACAAAGCATTAAGAAAAGGAGACAGAGAGAGTTCTATCCTTGATCGATAATGTTTTAACTGAGCAAAATTAAACTTGATCGATTCAAATAAAATTATTAAGTAATATTTATAATTTTTATTGAATTCTTTTATTTTAATTTTTTATACTCTTTCAACAAAAATTACGGTAATCAAATGCTATAAAGACCACGGTAATTTATTTCGATATCTAAACTAGAATATGATTAACAAATTTTTTTTTTCTTAAAACTAAGATATGACGGGCATGCGTAGAAACAACCCGAGAACGATACAAGCGTGCTCTCGTTGGACCCCCCTTGACGTACCAGAATGCACTTGCGCAGGTGTAATATAAGGATGACTCTCAAGTAATTCGACAGTAGCGTGGTACATCGCTCGTAGCACGTGCGGCAAAGAGTTACGAAGAGTTGGCGCGATAAATTGCGTTAAGAGTAGGTGTGGCGCGGTGAATTGAATTGCAGAAAAATTCCGACAATTTGACTTTTATTTTTGTCTCACGAGCTATTTCGGCAGCATGGCCTTTGGTCCCAAGCTTATATTTCTGTTTGACGGCAATGACTTCGGGCTGTCAATCGTGAATTGGTTAAAGACGGCAGAACTGATATGTAAGTTGAGTGGAGTAAAGCGTATCGAGTGCTTCATCCTGATGCGTTTGTCTAGCGGCGTGTATTTTGTGTATCAGATAATCAATGAGGGGATATGCGCAGACTTACATTGTGTGAAAAATATCCTGTACACAGCATGGAGGCAATTTGCATCACGTCGCCTTTAACCAGGCGAAATGGTCGATGTCTTCTTCACAGAACTACGCAGAATTACAGTTTTGTTTGGTAGCGTGTCAGATTGGTGCCTGCAATGTGCATTTATTGCTGGGCCTCCCTAACACGCGGAAAAGCTGTTACATGCGCTATTTCAAGTGGCAGACCTAGATATTTCTTGCATGCTAACATGGACTTTTTCTTCTTTAAGAATTGCGTTGGTAGAAATGCTCAGGTGTATTGGAAGATTGGGGTTGCCGTTAAAGAAAACTGGAGCAGGATTGCGATGGTACAACTCATTTTGAAAATCATAGTTGATGTTGATAGACTGCGGCTCAAAACATTTTACAATTTGAAAAATTTTGCCTCGCCAGGACTCTGCTAGCATCATCAAGCAGTTGGAAATAGTGTTTTGTGAACGGGGTCAACCAATTAACGCACAATAATGGACAATAGAGCGTTTGTACGGATATGGGGGGCACATGTACGGTTACGGTACGTTCACATGCAATCAGAAAATTAAACAATCCAGCGATCCCATCGCACGATCAATCAGAGTGTTACAAGAACACTGTGGTCAATTATAGAAGCAGTATACTGACACAATATCACGTCAAAAGTTGATAAAACGGTTTCAACTGGCCTAGTTAAAACATTTTACACTTATAAGATTCGAGTTAAGGGTATAGATGCAGCAGGTTCTAATCCATACATGTCAGGTTATGTTATCTGGGTCCAGAATCTACACGGAAGATGAACGACGCAGTTCAACCCGTGTACAGTGACAAAAATCAATAGCTCACAATCAGTCTATATTGACAGAATACTGCACCACATAAAGTATGTGCGTCCAGCGTGTAGGGAGAATTATTCCATCAATAACCACGTGGCTTTCTCAGATGATGAAAGCCCAATAATGTATGAAAGATCGGGTAAGGATAATCCTTCAAAGCGTCGTGCACATGACGGAATAGGATGTGTCAAGTGACACGTCCGAAGAGAGCGCCATGAAAGAGATACCTGGGACCGTAGCAGTGAGATGAAGTACTAAACAGAAGCGGCGTTCCCCACATTGTCATTTGTGTGAGGAGTATGATGGGAATGCGTGAAAATGCCCGAGAACGGTGTGTGGGTGCTTTCGTTGAATACACATTAGGGTACAAGACTACACTCACCCAAGTGCAATATGAGGATGACTTTTGAGTTATTCGGTAGTAACTTAATAGAGTGGTGTGGCGAACTGCGTCACAAGGAGCTAATGCGGTGAAATGCGTTAAGCGAAGGTGTGAAGTGTCGAATCTCATTTTTTTTTCTAAGATGAAATAACGATATTTTTAAACATAGTACTTAAAAATTTGAAAAGTTCCCTTTATTTATTATTATCTATATATTAATAAGATAGTGCCTGTGTTATTTATTTTGTGTGTCACAGTTGTATCCGAATGACTCTCGTTTAATTGTTATAGACTTCCATTTCTTGTAATAAATAATTTTACCAAGAATTCTTCACAAGTTTTGGTTTGGTTTCGATTATAGTGTGGCGTGACCGTCCTAGGGATGGGGATCCTCAAACACTGGATAATGCCGGGCAGATATGATTATTTTATGCGTTAAGTATTGTTGTATGCCCGGGCAACGGCATCCAACCCTGCTGAAAGAAGATAAATTTTATTGTTTGGTGAAAGATGACAATTGACGTCACTTTGAGAGACATAACGAAATATAATTTCGTTTCCGTTGGAAAGGAGCGCTGACACAGGGTTGGTTGGCCTGTGAGTGCAGTACTAGACGGAGTTAACCTTTTCGATCGTGAGAAACAGGCCTGAGAGTGTTTGAAGATTCACATGTACACACACAGGGAATAGAAGATTTCCATGATGTGACGTAATTAGTGGTGATTGGTCTGGGCGATAGCCTGACCTACCCCTGACATGACTACAAAAACGAGTCTCGGGCTTAAATCGAGAGTTGGAGCTGAGATTTAAATAAAATCAAATACAATACAAAGGGTCGTCACCCTCCCCTCTCTTCCCGAACCGTCACCACTGAAAAACCGTGAGTAATTAATCTAATCGAGACTCAGAATCAACAACTGAGCAATTGTATATAATTCTATAGTATGTACTGAACAATTGTATATAATTTTATATTGTGTATCTTGAATTAACTAGTAGAATAGATATAATAGAGTCTGTCTTTCTTTTGTATGCATGAAATGAATTCATTTCCAAGGTGACAGATCGACGAGGCAGCGGCCTATCAACCTGAACCAAATCGATTGACTGCGCCGAAATATCTTGCGAAGAACCCCCTGCGAAGGACGAGCAGAGGTCACATTGGCTCATATGTGACAAGGAGATTCCTATAAGGGATCGCTGAGAGTTCACAATAGCTGATGGTACTCAAGTCAAATAATTTTACCAAGAATTCTTCAGAAGTTTTGGTTTCAGTTTCGATTATAGCTGAAGGAACCCAAGTTATATATAGAAATTTTTTTTTTTTTCATAAATATATTTTTTCATAAATATATTTTTTCATAAGTTTTGGTTTCGGTTTCGATTCAAGCTGATGCATCCAAGTTATATGGATATATATATTTTTTTAAATCGAAACTTTATAATATATAAAAATCGGTAGAACATTATCTCTATAATAATATATACGAAATCTGCAAGAATAAAAAATATCATATTTAATCATATTTTACACCCGGGCTACGCCGGGCGTCCCTGATAGCTTAGATAAATACTTTTGCAGTTTTAACAAAATAGATACAATAATATCAGAGTGTTTCTATTTACGCTAAACCTCTACAAAATGACAACATAAATAGATTATATATGAATAAGTCCCCTATGGAATTTCCACAGGTCCCGCTGGTCATCATCATCATCATTGGCTCACAAGGATCTTTCACACAGGTCATAAAGGATCTCTCCTTGAAAACAACTTGTGGTGTTCCCTGGAACCTGGGTGATAACAAGTCTCCCCAGTTTTCCAGTACTCTTCACCTCTTTATAATTTAAAAATGAATTTTCATTATCGCAACAGCCGCTTACCAATGATTTCTCGCTGGCAGTGGGCATTGGTCTCCACTAGGATTTGAGTGGCAATAAGCCTCCTTAAGGTCCCAGTTCTCTTCATGCTCGTCCAGCGGATGTCTGGTCAGCGCTCTATCCTCGGTCTTTCCATCCTCCTTGACCCTTCTCAGCTATTTGTTAGGAGTGAAGGGATATAACATATGTAGATATGCACCTTCAGTGTTCTTGGTTTCATGTACTACTTCTTTGTGTTTAGCCTCTGCAGCAGTTTTTCTGGCTTATGCATGTGGTTTATGTGTGTTAATCTCCGCATTTAAGTGTTTTCCTTAATATTTCATCTGTTTTGATAATCATTAATCGTTGTGTCTTTGCGGCCAATGATTCTAATTTCTCCCATTCTTTTTTCAAAGTTTTTTCGGAATTGTTCCTAGTGCTTCTACTATTATATGTATTATTTTGATTTTCTTCATCATCCAAATCCCTCTTAACTCTCTGGCTAGTTCTGTGTATTTGCTCCGTTTCTCCTTTTCTTTCATACTTGCCCTGTGGTCAGCTGGGGCAGCAAAATCTACGATTTGACAGGATTTTTCTTTCTTGCCAATTATTACGACATCTGGTCTTCTTGCTTGGATGGGTTTATCCGTCTGTATGTCCATGTCCGCACAACTCGGTAAATTGATAACAGTCACCAGAATCTAACACACAAACCGACGAATAAATTTCACCACATACAATCACCCTTAAATATCAATACGCGATTGAAACAGACAAACACACAGCATCCATAATCAATAATAAAACTATTTTTTAATAATACTTACGCGTAGTTAAGATTAAGACTCGTGCAACCATGCATTCCATATCTATTAACACAGTACTTTCTACAAATGGGACAAATGGGAATTCATCGGAAGATATTACCAATGATCGTTTGACTCCATTCTTTAGAGTTGTTTTCATTTTTGCGTATGTCACTAATTATTTTATAATGGTTTCAACGAATTTTTTCTAAACAATAAAGGGTCAGTGCATGTCACATTTCCGCCATATTTCTTTGGAGAAAATGTGCTTTAAACACGCTTTCAATAACCTTTAAAAGAATTACCATATAAGGACCAACAAAAATGAATGCACCCTTTTAAATGTGTCTTGCTAATAATCAAACAAATGCATTTTGCAAGAAAATAACTCTTACAATTATGTGCAGTACACGCGCACACATATGGTCTACGTCTACGTCTGTGAATCTTGTTTAGATTTGTGTGGAATTAAGTTTAAGTATAGTATCCAGTTAGGGTTATAATGTAGAAAATGCAGAATAAATATTGCTGTGAAAGGCATCGCTGAAAACTTAACAAATTAATCTGTGTGAGCAATCATTTTATGAAAATACTTAATGACATTCTATCCTCTTCGGTAAAAAGTAAAGCATTTTTACTAAATCGCATTTTTTTTTTCTATTTTTGTCTTTTGTTATTTTATTAATGAACACAAAAATTCCGATGTAGCTTTAGTAAAATACTTCTCATATCTTAGTTATCTCCCTTTAACACTGCTTTTTAAATAAATCTGATAACTCATAACTGATAACTGCCTTGCGTGCTGCAGTAGCAATAAAAACAACCATGGTAAAATCTAACTATGTGGTAATTCTTCGTACAGTTAATTTATCATATATCATTTTATAAAAGACTAGCAGGGTTCCCGGCATTGCCCGGTCGTAAAATACGCTTAAATATGATATTTGGATTTAAATATGATATTTGGATTAATGCAGATTTCGTATTTATTATTATATTATATTGAACCCAATATATAGTAATTATTTAAAAAGTTTTTTTTTAATTACTCGTGCGCCACTACCGAGAATCGAAACCAAAACGGTTAGCATACAATTTACCTTTCCTTTGACGGTAATGCCTGAGCTATAAATACATTTTTACTGCAAGGTGAAAAATTAAAACATGAACCAGTAGCTAGTACGTTACGCATGCATATTCGTGATGCCGTCGTTCGACTTTCACCTGGCAAATTCCATTTCTTTAATTTTCAACTTTTGCACCGATTTTCCAAATCTAAAACCCAAATATAATGTTTCGCATACTCTATATATTAGGTTTCATGTCATCAGCACAAAAATTAACAGAGGAGTTTGGTAGGAAAATTTTTTAACAAAAATATTTAAGCATACATAAATATATATAGAAAGAGGTTTGTGTTTACTATAACCTTTTTACGCAAATATGACGCAAGTATAAATCATGTAGAATATCTGCATGAATATAATTATACGTAATAGTAAACTAAAGATGATCAGCACAGAAGTAAACTGAAAAAAAAACTAATAGGGAAATTGATTAAATGAATGTTTAAAAGAATATGCAAATAAGCATTTTTTGCAGATGAATGCAATTCCACGATCCATATATAACAAAGTTTTATTTTAAAATAAACAGAAAACATGGGCTTTTAATATGAATCGCAATACAAGAAAAACAAATTTGTAGGAGTATAGATTAATAAATCGGGTTGTGAAATATTACGTCACCCATCATATTCACCAAATATCCCAACTATTTGTAATGCATTGTGTCCACACCTTGCGCGAAGTGAACGGTGAATTCTTTCAAGATGTAGTCAAATTCTAAATGCTAAAAATACATGCATCTATTACTATGTGTAAAATATGTTGACTGTTTTTCTTTCAATGAATAAAGTTGATTAAAGTGTTGGAAGTAGCAATCTACTATCATTATCTCTCTTAGACATCATGAAATGCTATTCATAGTTATTTCCCTTTGCATTTTTTAATTATTATGACGTAACTAAAGTAGTAATAAAGCCATTCGCACGTTTCTCTCGATGTGTGTAGCAGCGGTTTTTTATGATTGTTTGTCGTCGGTTTCCAGCATAAAGTCAGTTAAAAAAGAAAAGACGAAAAAAAAAAAGAAACATTTAGATGACTTGCTTACATCTACATTCGCAAGATTGACCTAAATCTCTAAACTCACAGATAGGTTATTATAGAAATTGATCAATAATTCATTTACTGCTTAAAATATTCAAACCAAAAATATTCAAATGACAGAAAGAGTATAAAACAGTCAACATGTTTCGGTTGATGCTCTTTTTCCACTCGCTGGATGGGGAACTAAAATTTCTATTTCAAATCTACCTTTAAAATTAATTTCTTTCTTCTTATGTCCTTCTTCCTTTTAGTATTTTTTATTTCTTTTTGACTCTTTATTTTAGTTCAAGTTTTTTCTTTATGCCTTGCTTCCATTCTTTTATCATTTAGTGTCTCTATTCATTCTTCCTGTCAATTATCTTTCTTTGTTTTTTTGTTTCTTTTAGACTTCTTTCCTTTCTTCTATTTTCAGTTTCGTTACGCCATCTTTCTTTTCTTCTGTCAGTGTTTAAAATGCTTTTTGGTATTTTCTTTCTTCTGTTTTCTTTTCTTTCTTTTCTTCATGCCGCTTCCTTTGATGTTCCTTATTCTACCACATCTTATCTCGTCTCTCTTAATATCGCCCGTTAATATACGTCGGCTTTTCCTGTCGATCTATTGCCTTCTATTTTTCTCTAAAGATCTATTTAAACATTCATTTACAATCATTCAAAGTAATGTTCTTTGAACCGGACATTTCTTCCTTTTATTATTTTTTTTTTGTTTATTTTTGTCCATCTATTTTGTTGTTGTTTTTCGTCTTATTGTAACTTTGCAGCGTTAATCCAATAATCCCTCAGCCATCTTTCAATTTGAAGCCATCCATCAAACTCCCCCATCAACCTCCGCCATTTTGCTATGACTCATGTCAATCTCGTCAAGCGCTGCTTATCATTGTCAAATACCACGTGGTCGTTTCGCGCTCTTTTAAACAAAGTCGGTGGGAAAACGCTATAAAAAAGTACGCAATGAACTGAATAATCTACTGTAATGCCAGACGGTCTTTGCGACTAAATTCTAAGTTGTAGCTGTCAGAAAAGAAAATAAAGAAAAAATGGATTTTGATTATTAGTACCATTAGTAACGCTATTATTCGCACGAGAAACAAGAGTTTATATGTGTTAGGTGACAATCTTCTCAAAGCTCAAACAATGTCTATTCTAATTATGTCTTTTCTATGTATTTCGTTTCCTTGGCCTCAGTTTAGCTTTTTTAAGCGAACAAGTTTAAGCAGACATGAAAAATAGACAACCAAGAATAATAATTAATACGTGTTTAAATTTCTGCTTCTTTCACCGAGAAATTGTATTCCGAATCATACAAAGCGACCGTATAAGTTCAAAATACTGATATTTTATACTGACATTTTTGTGTATGTTCCAGATATAAATATCTCTATGATTTATAAATATTTAATTATAACACAGGCCAAGGAAGCATTATAAGTCATAGATTGTAATTTTATCGTTTGTAATCCTCTTTTCGGGATTTGTGTTCTCCTTCAAATCGCAGTAAACCTCGATATTTAACTTCCTTCTGTGAACGGAATGATTGTCTTATTCATGGGCGAATGAAATAATCAATATTATTTTTCCAAGATGTTCTTCGCTTCAGAAATGGTTTGGAGATTGATTAAATAATATCTTGAAGATAACCTGTAAATAAGACGCTGACGAATTAAGGTCCGGTGATGGGTATGGAGCTTATTCAAAATCACATTTTTTACTCATGAAACAATCGCTAAAGTGCCCTGCATATCATTGAACGCTGATACAAACACTGTTAGGCATTTATGACTGAGCTTGGTGAACACATCAGATATTTACATAAGTTTATTTGTGCCAAATATTGTTGGCTTATAGAGAGTCTTATGAATTTTATTAACGATCTATTAGTTGTCACCTTGCACCAACCATATTTCAACTGGAAGGGAAGAGAAAATGCCGATATATTAAAGAAGTTCCTTGTCACTTAGATTACAATGAAAACCATCGGTCATTATCTGAAACTCAATTGTATGCTGGAACATCAATCTAGTTTTAATGATAATTGAACAGTACATGCTGGGAATCTGGAGAGACTTACACTCCAAACAAAACGCCGATTTTATTCTTGCAATTCACAGTCAACGGCTAATGTTAGAATTCACAATGAATAATTTTTTTCTTTTTTTTTTTTTGCCAATGCAAAACAAAAAAAAATGCGAATAAATGCAGATCACGCGATAAATATATAGAAACAATCGCCCATCTTGTATCAGCACGCAGGGCATAAGCATCCATCGGCTATAAAATCTGACATGATATGATTGGCCCATATATATCTGTATTGGAAAAGTCTGCAATTTTATAGGAATTAAACAACAAACGATTGGCATGAACGTGACTCGAACCCGATTACAGATATAGTCTCTGTAGAGATTTTATGAGGCTTGGCTGCATGTACGGGCAGATTAATAAAAGCTAATCGCTCGGACATTATTATAAAAGACTATAAAACAGAATGTTCTTCCCTACATGCTAGATCATATGGTATATGAAAACATAATAATTCCAGATGTAGGTGAGACACAAGCGTTTATTGCGAAAGAGAAAATAAGTTAATTGAAAGTATCCCTGTCATATTTTGTTTACGGAATATCAACCCTTTCCTTATAATCGTATATGTATATCTACCGTACTTATACATGCATTTGTTATTTTTTAAAGGAAAGTTAACAAAATAAAGCAATTCCGGCTGAGATTAATTCATATATATTTTAGTAAAAATAGATATTACTAAGTGCCTAGGATATGTCTTAATATTGTAGATGAAAATATTCCTGATGATCCATAGGTTATATCCATCAAAGCTTTCATATATTAAGTAGGTAGATTTTAAAAATGCATAGCATATTAAAATTTCATATATTTTAATCCAACACCGAAAATAAACATTTGTTTTAATTTCACGTTAAAGTTTTCGTTTGTGGATTCAGATATTTTCAGTTAATATTATCAGCTACTATAATTAATAAAATTTAAAGAATGGAAAAAATTCTATGACAATGTAATTTTGATAGTAAATGTCGATTTCTGAAATGCGCATATGTATAGATACACATTGTTTATTTTCGAGGATGGATTATAATATTTTAATTTTTAATTAAAACGTTTTGAATATTTTAAATTTACTTATATGTATTCATATTAAAAGAATCTTATGTTTATAATAAACCTGACTTGCTTTGTTATTCACTAGCAGAGCTACTCAGCGTATCTCGAGAAAATTCGATGCTGTTTTGTGCCCAACCCATAACACTATATCACGTGTTTATTCTTACTTTTAATATTTTATAACAGTAAATTTCTAGCGTTGGACTCAAAAGGTATACTCAGAATTGATAAGCTAAGAGGAGGTGGAAGTAACTCAAATGCATTTCGTTTCACAAGGAATTAAAAAAAAACGGAATAAAAAAAACTATATTGTTATCGCATGCGGCAGTACGACTGCGACAACCGTCAAGTCAACCGAACTGCAAACGTAACCCAAATGCTTCGTCTACACGACTCAACGCGAACAATACTATCGATATGACCCGAGACGGTCCCAAACAATTCCGTCGACACGATCTGGCACGGTTCCCTACAATTCCGTTGACAGCACCCGGCACGGTCCCGAATAATTCTGTCGACATGACCCGACACGATCCCAAACAACTCCGTCGAAACGATCCGACATGGTGCGAACAATTCGGTTGATACGACCCGACAGGATCTTCGACAACTCCGTCTACACGACCCGAAAATTTGCAAACAATTCTATCGGTACGGCCTGCCACACTACCGGAGCAACATCGGCAGTTACTCTTTGAACGAAGTTGGCGTCGTCTTTTTCTAGCTCTTGGACGATCTCATTTTCATCATAGGTGGGCCTGACTAAGACACGAACACACACGTCTTAAGCGTTTCTGCGCATATCTTCCACACTCCTCCCTGTTGATGAGAAAGAAAGAAAAATAGTCGCTTATTCACACACACACATACGTATACATATACACACATAGATATACACTCACAGACATACAAAAACACACACACGCTCTCTCATGATATGCTATAAGATGCGGAAACGTTTTGTCATGTTTTATAAGGAAAGGGGAGATTTATGTGTGTGACAAAAGAGAGAGAAATGAGCGAATAGGTGACTGACATGTTTGCTTTTGTTTTCACAGCGGACCAATATGTGAAATAATTAATAGAAAACAATGTAAATGTTTTTATACAACACATCTTGTTAATTATTGTTGCTTTGTATTGGAAGAGAAAGAAGGTGTAAATTAGAGAAAGAAAGAAAATAGAATGAAAGAAAGAGGGGAAATGTGTAATCTTAATTTTGTCTTTCCATGTTTACAAGAGAAGAAAGAACTGCTCGATTGTGTGAAGTTGTTGCCAAATTGGCATTATGTTGAAATGATATTTTATCCTTGTGTAGCTTGAACTGTCTAATAATTTTGCTAAAAAATAATGTTTTTGTAATTATGTTTTGTATGTGTATGTGTGTATGCATGCGCGCGCGAGTGTGTGTGTGTGTGTGTGTGTGTGTGTGTGTGTGTGTGTGTGTGTGTGTGTGTGTGTGTGTGTGGCTCCAGATAATGATTTTCTTCGACATTCTTTTAACCAATGTCAAACATGGTAATATTTCGGACCAAGTTAGGAGAGTTTTTTTTTATTATTCAAACAAACATTTTTCAAATAATTATTGAAAATATGACCAGTTTAAGAAGCACTCATTAAGTGTATAAAATCGTTCATAGGAATAATGCATTCAGGTTGCGATGTAATTGCGAGATATGTTTTTTAAGCGGTAATTTATTTTGGGCTTATTTACATGGAATTGTATTTGAGGTTAATTAGAATTCATAGAAATCATGACGAGTGGACACGAGTGATTTAATGGGCTCTGAAACTGTTTATACCGAGTTTTAAATCCAGATCTATGTACCGGATTAACTTATTATACAAATTTAGACGTAACAATTCAGTTAAGTTTTCGACCTTGATTGACTTTTTAAAGTCAACTTCAAAGAGAACCGTGAAGACCATATAAGATGCGAGACTTCATTAGTTACAAGTAGTCAATGTTACAATCGGTCACACTAAACACCAGTGACAAGTTTTATGATAAACCGATAACCACAATCATCAGTGTTTCCAAGAAAGAAGAACTTGTTCTCCTCCAAAAGAGAACCAAAATGTGTGAACATCTTTCTGGGGACATGTTTTGCCGATGATGCAGCGGCGATATTCATATCCAATGTAAACTACAGTTACGAATGGATTGTTTCTCCGAGGACTGTAGAGACTTCGGGCAGACTATCATCCTAAAAAAAAACAAATGAAACACAACCAGTTATCACTACTTACGATTATGAGCTTGTAGCGACCCCTCAATTCAGATATCTTGACCCTACCATTACTGACATCTTCTTACGTGCAGAGATTTACTAGAGAATCAAGAAGGCAACTATAATATTTACGTGCCGCACAACACTGTGTTGGCTAATCCCATGTTGTCAATGAATAAAAATAACGATATAAAATGTGGCATAAGAAACAGGGATAGTAATTGTCAGTATTTTTGAGATGAGGTGTTTTCATTTATTGAGAGTGTCGGGCTGACTTCCTTATTTTGGTTGTTATAGTCACAACGTTTCGGCTGTTTTACCCTCCGACCTTCATCAGGTGTTTTGTATCGAACTGGGGAACCGTTTGCACGGAGTCTCGAACCTAACTCTTTATTATTATTACGGGGGTACCGTGTTCGGACTCCAGCTAGGCTCTGGGACATAGTTGCTGATTCTCTGTTTTGAATGTTACTTTTCACTGCCTTCGTTCAGGATTGAACTCAGCACCTTTGGGTAACTGTAAACTTTGATACAACGTCTAGGAACACTCGGCCATATGTCGCTAGGACAATTCTTAGTTGGTTTTTGTTAATGTTAAACCTATGTTGTTATTCAAGGTTTTCTCTCTCTCTATTAGAGGTGTCCAAATTGCATTCAACTCTACGCTTGGTTTGCTCTGTAGGTTGTTATGTCCGAGCATGTGAGCTGTTTCTTTAAGTTTTCTCACTTTCCAGTGGGTCTCTCTGTTTATTATTTTACCTCATCCCATAGGGGGCGATGGTCCCCCTTCTCTATCCAGACATGGTTGGCTATACCCGATTTTTCCGTCTCCCCTTTAGTTACCGCTTTTCGGTATTCTCCACCCTTTGAGGGGGCGGCATGTTTCACCCTTGTAAACCTTTCTGCAACTGCATGGGATGGAATATATGCAGTTCTTGGTCATGTTCTTCTCCATGCGAGGCTTCACTCGTACCAGGTGTTGTCTGAGTGTTGACTCGCTCTTGAATACCGTCCTGATGTTGTAAGGGGCACATATTCTCTGAATCTTTTCGGAGATGCTCGTATGTATGGTAGGCAGACCGTTGGTGGTTTTTGGGTTTCATTCTCCTCTCTTATACTATTAACACGTCTGGTGGATAGTATGCTATCGGGGTTGTTGTTACGACGGAGGATATTCTTCAACCTGACCATTTCCTGTAATGGTGTCGCTACTTATTGTCTCTGCTCGATGTTGTAGGCAGCGTGCGATTCCATGTTTGATACTGTATGGGTGATGGGAGTTGAAGTTAAGGTATTGTTCGGTGAAGGTAGACTTGCGATATACGGATGTCTTAACCCCATGCTCTGTGCGTGATATGAGTATATCAAGGAAGGCCAGTTGGTTATCTTTGTGAACTATATCGATAGTCTTATTGAGTTCACATGGTCTAGGAGAGCCTGGATATCTTCCTAATGGGGCCAGAGTATGAAGGTGTCATCAACGTATCTTAGCTACATAGTTGGCTTTAAGGGAGCTTAACCTAAGACCATGTCTTCGAAGAATTCCATGTATATATTCGCCATCACTGGTGATAATGGCGAGCCAATAGCTAGCCCCTGCTCTTGTCGATATAGGTCAGTATCCATTCTGAAGTAGGTTGTTTCTATGCAGGATGTCAGCATTTCCATTAAATTTGGCAATGGTACACATGTGCGCTCTTCTATGGAGAGGTCCGCAGCTAGTTTGTCTTGAATTACTGCTAGTGCCTCACTAGCTGGGACTTTAGTGAACAGGCTAACCACATCTAGGCTTACCATTTGGTTTGTACTGATGGGTGCTCCCTTGATCAGTTTCGTGAAGTGGGTAGAATTCTTTACATGTGTTGCTGACTTGCCTGCTAATGGGTTTATTATATCCACAAGGTACCTGTTCAGTGGGTGGCATGCTGTGCCTCGACAGCTCACCATGGGTCTGAGTGGAATACCGTCTTTGTGTATCTTGGGGCAACCATACATATGTGGTAACTTACTGTAATGCTGGACCAGCTGTCTATATCTCATCGGAGCGATGTGTTCCTTGTTTTTGGTAAGGATTTGTAACAGCTTTCTTTCAGTTTTCAAAGTAGGGTCCTTCTTTATTTTACCATAGCTAAGGGCAAAACGGCCGAAACGTTGTGACTATAGCAACCAAGATGAGGAAGTCAGTCCGACAATTTCAATAAAAAGAAACAGGGATAGTGTTTCAATTAAGTGATATTGAGGACTAAACCGTACTTAGTAGCTAAAGAAAAAAATCGCTTTATAGAAAAAGGCATCGAATTGTTAAAGAAGTGTCGGAATTAGTATATCACAAAGAAAAAGACTAAATTAATAACGTTAAATTTTGACTAAAAGTTATATATATATATATATATATATATATATATATATATATATATATATATATATAATGCTTAAAATTGTTATTTGCAAATTTAATAAGAATAAGAAAATACCGGATTTTTCGAAATCTCGTTCATGCTGATTCTAGCTTAATTGAGAATTACTTTTAAGAATGATGATGATGATGATGATGATGATGATGATGATGATGATGATGATGATGATGATGATGATGATGATGGAATTAAGCTTACAAACATAGAATAAGACTTTTCTAATTCGAGTATTTTTTAATACGAAAATAAGCAAGAAACAAAAATTGAAAAACAATCTTGGCATATGTTGAACAGATCTGACAGAAATTCGGTTTATGTCGTTGGAATCGTATTTTGTCAAACTAATCCGACATTTTGATACAGACGTTCACCAACACTCACCAGACCAAACAATATGGCTGACTTGAACATTAAAAAAGCAATCTACATCCCAAACTGATACTATGAACAAGTGAAACAAAGAACAAAACGAAAAAATATTTTTAATCCTTTTGAAAACTACCAAATCAATCAAAGTCGAAAAACAAATCTGAATTATTACAATAACTGTCTACTCTAAATGGTAATGACTAACTTTAAACATAGTGTTTTGCTGTTTAATGTGAAAATTTATACAAAGAACTAAATGAATTTATTATCTATTTATATAGAAGATAAAGGAAAGTAACCTTTTGATCAAACGAGTTCAAATAATATCATGAGGTTTGCGTTCACGCCAGACATTCATATAAAAGATATATGACTTTTTACTTGACATTGATTAATATATAACTTGAAATTTATACAAATTAAAACAGTAAAATAAGATTTGGATTAGGATGACACAATCGTTCTCGGGAAATGTCGGATGTACCTTAAGGGAGTTAAGGGGAATAACTTTAACAAAAATTATTTTTGTAAATGTCACTTTGTTTTTATAACCTTTTAGCTACAAGCTCGTCAAAATATTGAATATTAAAAATTGTAAAACCTTAGAAAAATTAGGTAATATATTATTATGATGTGGCTGCAAAAGACAGTCCACATTTTATAGCGAACAAAGTCTAATTCTAACCAGTGAAAGTGTCTGTCTGTGTGTTTGTCTGTCTGTGTACATTTCTCTACACAATATCTCTGTCAATTTTCGGTCTACAGACTCGAAATTTGATATACATGTTACTGAGAGTGGGTGAAATCCATGTACTTGGTTTTCGGCCAGAAATTTGGCTGTTAAGGGGTCAAAATTCAACGATTTGACCTTTGAGAACTCTACCAAACTCCTCCGCCAATTTTGAACATAAACACTTGAAATTTTAGACATAGGTTCTGTGGATATGGATCTAACTTAATAACTTGATTTGAACCCAAAATGATGAACGTTAAGGGGTCATAACAGGGGTCAAAGTTTTTAAAAATTGACCGCTGCGGTCTCTACCAAATTACTCAGACAATTTCTGAGCTAAACATTTGAAATTTTACATATTTAGAGATAAGGCATGCATTTTAATCGGTTTGGCTCGCAAATTTGAGTTACCAATATATAAATGTATGCATGTATAAATGTATATTTGTCGTCTGAAAGTCCGAGCTTCAAAACGATACTGATCTTGTGAAAATCCGCCGTCTCTGTCGAAAGTTTTAGGCAGACATGCAAACATACATACATACATAAATACATTTATATATTGGTAGCTCAAATTTTCGACTCAAACCGATTAAAAAGCTTGCCCTATCAAATCATTGGACTTTCACCCCTTAGGACCCACATTTCTGGCCGAAAACCGATTAAAAAGATTTTCCCTAATCTCTATACACTGTATATCAAAGTTTGAGCCTATAGACTGAAAATTGACAGTTATTGTGTAGGAAAATGTACACAGACAGACAGACAGACACACACACACACACATACACACACAAAGACAGACGCATTCACTTATATATATATATATATATATATATATATACGATGGTTTGTCATAATGTTTTTATTTGCCGGCTCGGAATTTTTAATTATCACTAGTATACACTGCTCAATGCATAGTCGAAATCTTACTTCGATTGTATATGTCTAACTATGCCATTAACATTGTATCGCGCGTTCCTACGATCGACGAATAAACCGTTAATTTTTCAAATGTGTCGTTTGATGATTGCAGGAACGCGTCAAATGGCACATTTAAAAAATGCATAAACCATTTTAAGGAAGACATTTTGATAGTTCACAAATATTTGACGCGTTACTAAACTGCGTGCCACCACTTTGTGTACAGAGGACGTTCCAAAATAATGCTTCCTATTCTTTATTCCGCCCGAGTAGATCAGAAAGTATTGCAAATTGCATTGATCTTACATAAGCATTCATAATCTGAAAGTTTATTCTCTATGTTGCAAATATTGACGATATAAGACTCTAAGAAAACAACCGCTGCCATGAACGCAACCGCTGTCAGAAGCAGAGATGCGTCAGTGAATTCCTCCATGCAGAAAAAGGTGAATCGATCAACATTTACCGTCGCCTGTTGCGTATTTACGACAGCGATGCAGTTTATGTCAACATTAGTTAGTAGATGGGTTCGTGGATTCAGAGTGGCGATAGAGATGTAAATAACAAAGCGTGCTATGGACTATTACAACTAAAGCATCAAAAGAAGCTGGAAAAAATGTATTTAGAATGTTGGTGACTATGTAGAAAAATAAATTAAAAAGCACAAACGATCGCTCGTCTTAATAGTATTACGCGCGTCTTAAACGTTTTAGTTTTTTAAGTAAAAATAGGCCTTCATTTTGGAACGATCATCGCATATATATATATATATATATATATATATATATATATATATATATATATATATATATATATATATATATATACTAGCATTTCAGCCCGGCGTTGCCCGGGTGTTTGGATGTATATGTTGAGCAAAAAAAACAAAAAGTGGTAGTAGGAAGGCTGGCTCGAACCCGTACCGCGAAGGAGAAGAAGAACGGGAAAAACCTGGCGTCTTTGCTGTTACGACCACCGCCAAACCGGAAGTGACATATGTTTAAATTAAGGCTAGACAATCGAAAGGAGAGGTTGACTTTCAAAAATATCGGCGAAAAAAAAGCGACCCCCTCCCTGTAGAAAAGTGCCCAATTGAAGGTGAAGATATTAATGTTTTAGCCAATTTTTCGATATTTGTCGTCTGAAAGGTCGAACTTCAAAACTATACTAATCTTAGTAAAATCCGTCGCCTCTGTCGAAAGTTTTAGGCAGACATGCAAACATACATATATACATATATACATACATATGTTATATTTAGGGGTTTCATTATTATTATTGTTCTTGTTATTAATAGTGAGAGTCTTAGAGAGAGAGAGAGTCTTATTAAGAGTTTGTTGTTGAGTATTAGAGAGAGAGAGAAGGATGTTGTTAGAGATTATTCGTGTTATAAAGATTCATATATATTAAATGTTTATACTTAGAAGTGTAGAAGCTCTTAGAGTGAGGAGACAGTGTTGAGACATTGTGTAGACAGTCTTCAGACAGTCTTAGTGTAGATATGAGATGTAGAGTTCACATTGTAAATATGAGATGTGTATGTCAAGACATTTTATAACACAGATATATAGACATATAATAACAATTTTCACTTTACCTTTTGGTAGAATCACAAAACAAAGACGACGTTTATAAAAACACATGATGGGTGTATTTCTTCTCCCGACCGGTCGTGGTTTTCTCATCAAGAATTCAAAGCTTAATTCTAAGTTTCAAAAGTTACCGTCTCGCTTCTAGACGTTCGAATCCCCATGTCTGGACTGTCGTCTGTCGTCCTCGGACTCTCTCTCTCTCTCTCTCTCTCTCTCTCTCTGTTTCTTCCCTTAACTGTAAAGTTTTCTAACTATATCTAGAACTTCCCATTTTCCATGACGTCATACACATGTTAAAACATGTGTCTTCTTTCACGTGTTCTGGACATGCGTGTCCAAAACTTTTTCCTTTGTTTACAAAAGGAATTTTAACCTATATTCCCAATAACCTATTTTTCCAATATGTTAAAAACATGTTTATTAAATTATCTTGTATAGTTGCATTCCTCGATTGAATTTTTCATAACAAAATTGACAACGCACATTCTTTTGTTGAAACTATTTTATCTCTAAGCTAAACAATGGTTTGTTTTACATTCACTTTTCTAATTCTCTCTCGTAATCTATTTCTAAACCTAATTAACGAGGTTCGAATTTCGTCTATTCTATTTCATTTTCATTTTAACTAAATCTCTCTATTTTTATATTTACATGAAAAGGGGACAACCCTTATCATGTAACACATACATTTATATATTGGTAACTACAAATTTTCGACCCAAACCGATTAAAAAGCTTGCCCTATCTCTGAATACCCTTTATGTCAAATTTCAAATGGTTGGATGTTTAGATTTGGTAGAGACCGCAGAGGTCAATTTTTTAAACGTGGACCCCTATTATGACCCCTTAACATTTATTGTTTTGAGTTCAAATCAAGGAACCTATATCTAAAATTTCAAGTTTTTAGACCCAAAATTGTCGGAGGGGTTTGACAGAGTTCTCAAAGATCAAATCCTTGAACTTTGACCCCTTAACAGCCAAATTTCTGGCCTAAAACCGATCACAAAGATTTTCCTAAATCTCAGTACCCTGTATATCAAATTTCGAGTCTGTAGACTAAAAATTGACAGAGTTATTGCGTAGGGAAATGTACACACGCGCACACAGACACGGCCACACACACAGCTACATACAGAGACACGTTCACTTTTATATATATATTAGAATAGATACTCCAGTCGATTTCGAAGTTGTTCGAAAATTTATTCGAAAATTCATACAGATGATTTGTTTATAATGATAAAAATATAAGATAGAATAGTAGACATCAAATTTTACACGACAGTTTTCCTTCTCTTAGATGCATGTCTTAACGAAGACTTGGGGTGCATCATTCCGAGTGGATTAAATACGGTCTCAGATACCAAGCAAGAAATTTGTCCGCCCCGGCGCGGTACATACAGGCGTCTAGCATTCTAAATCGCCACCCATCTGGTACTGGCCATGCCCATCGTTGATTATATATATAGAAGATCATTAGACGAGGTCCAGTAACAGGTAAAATATTTTAGATGGTACGAGAACTATAATACGGGCTAGACGACCCCCCCCCTCATTCTTATTACTACACAGCCAGCAACATATCCCTCCATCAGAAAGCCCAAGGCTAACACCCCGGCGATCTTCCGCTATGCTACGGTAATACTTGCTGGAAAGGGAAAGGGGCAATGTTGATCTCACTGAAGGCGGTATGAGCAAAATATTAAATCTGAACTATATTGTCGCATACTGAATTTCCGGAAATCGTCAGAATTTGAATATTCCTTCCCTTAGACATTTTCATTTTATCTGGATAACACATGTATCATCCAGTTAAGTACTTTGCATTTTCTAACTTCATCCTCCTTCTCCTTTTCCTCTATCAAATCCTTCCTCTCCAAATTGACAGCTAATCTAATTTATATCATTCATATTTAAATATGCTTCTTACTATATTTGAACTTGAGTAATGATTTCTTATGAACACAAAAAACAGAAAGAGATTTTCTTTTATTTACTGACTTCTTATATTCGACCCCCTCTCGGCCCGTTGAATATTGTATGAATTTCCTTTTGGGGAGATTGGGCCCTATTGTGTAATAAAAGTATTATATATATATAAACCTTGGAGTTTTCTGTTCTGTCCTTTTGCCGTACGTGTGCTTCACTTGGTTATTTTATGAGGATACAGATCCGAATCAATTTAACGTGTCATATTTCCTTTTCTTTATTAATACGTTGCGAGAATGTCGGAAGATGCTGCCAGTGTCTGTCGTAGAATCGCATATTATGTACAGAGGACTTTGCCCGACTTAAATTTCTTCCGGCTTGTATCGTTACATGGGACACTCGCTCGGGAAATATCGATTCCAAAAATCAGGTAAATGGATCAGTGCACGCTATGGGCTTATTTGTAGCATTCCAAAAATCACGTAAATATATCAAGTAACCCTCAGTTAATATTTTCGTCATTAATGTCCTCATGGCAGTTATTGCAAAAACTCTTCTTAAGACGGAGGGAATTAAACTCACTAAAATGCTGAGACGGATACTACACTCAGAAATCCATGTCGAAGTAATGGTTGCCTAATCCTTAACTGTATTAATTTCGAAAAGCTGCTGAAATAGTTCATGATTTAAATATTACTTTATTTCAGGTATATTTTTAGCAGTAGGGTGGGCTATATGAAGTCAGTCCCGGAAATGGCTAAAACCGTTTACGATTTAAACATTACTTCATTTCATGTATATTTTTAACAGTGGGATGGGGGATAGGAAATCAGTCCCGGATATGGCTGAAACCGTTTATGCATTAACCATTGCTTTATTTCATGTATATTCATAACAGTGGGGTGGGGGATATGAAGTCAGTTCCGGAAATGGCTACAACCATTGGCGTTTTAGAGAGTACGTTATTTAATGTATATTTTTAACAATGGGGTGGGAGATAAGAAGTCAGTCCCGGAAATGGCTGAAATAGTTTACAATTTAAACATTACTTTATTTCATGTATAGTTTTAACGGTAAGGTGGCGGTCATGAAGTCAGTCCCGGTAGTGGATGAGATAAGTGAAAATATATACTAGCAGAATACCCAGCGTCGCCCAGGACTGAATGAGATAGGTTGAAAATATATAGTACCAGAATACTCAGCGTCGCCCGGGATCGACTCAGATAGGTGGAAGATATATACTAGCAGAATATGCGGCGTCATCCGGGATTGAATAAGAAAAGTGGAACATATATACTATGAGAATACCCGGAATCGATTGATTTGTTTGTAATGAAATAATCAGCCCAGAAATATAATAAAGAAAGCTATTATTTTAGTGAGTTGGACGATAATGTGAGTTAAAATAATGAAACATGATTGTCGAAATTAGTAACATATCCAAGAATTATGAAAAATGCGAATTAATTGATTGGTGTGTTTGTAAGGAAAAAATCAGGCCAGAAAATATATCAAAGTTCTTATTTTAGTAAGGGGGCGGTAAGGTGGATTTTAATTATAAAAAATGATTGTCGATATTAGTAACATATACAAGAATTATGAAAAATGATTAAAATTTAGTTAATTGATTGATACGTTAATAATGAAATACTCAGCCAAGACAATATATCAAAGTTATTATTTAAGAAATGGGATCTATAATGTGGTTTAAAATAATGAAAAATGATTGTCGTTTTAGTAACATATCCAAGAATTATGACAAATAATGAAATATGGGTTAATTGATTGATGGGTTTTTAATGAAATAATCCACCAAGACAATGTATCCAAGTTATTATTTGAGTAAGGGGGAGCGATAATGCGGATTTAAATTCTGATAAATGATTGTCGAAGTTAGCAACATATTCGAGAATTATGAAAAATGATAAAATGTGAGTTAATTGAGTGATGTGTTTGTAATGTAATAATAAGCCCAGATAATATATCAAAGTTATTATTTTAGTAAGAGGGGCGATAATGTGGGTTAAAATTCTGAGAAATAATTGTTGAAATTAGTAATATATCCAAGAATAATGAAAAATGATTACATATGAGTTAATTGATAGGTGTGTTTGTAATGAAATAATCAGCCCAGGCACTATAGCAAAGTTATTATTTTAGTAAGTGGGGAAGCGATAAGGTGTGTGCAAATTATAAAAATGATTGTCGAAATCAGTAACATATCCAGGAATTATGAAAAATCAGTTAATTGATTGATGTGTTTGTAGTGAAATAATCAGCCCAGACAGTATAGCAAAGTTATTATTTTAGTAAGTGTTGTAGACCCGTGCTAGGGGTTACAAATGAAAGAAACCAGAAATAGTATAAAGTGTATAAGATATAATATGTATTTATCATAAAGAATACAGGAGCCACTGAAGTGGTATGAGAGGAACGTGTTCGTAGCTTTCGGTTAAACATGGTATGAATGTCTTCCTTTAGTCTCTGAAACCAGTGGTATTCATAGGACTAGTTGATTCCAGTTAGTTCTGAAACACCCCATTCCGAGCTGGAATGGTCGTATAACTCTTTTTCCTGGGTTTGATCTGTATTGGGTCCGTCATTTTTCTTTTCCTCGAGGACCGTCGTTGTCCGGCTGCTTGTAGTGTTACAAAGTCGAACGCGTAATATATATGGTCCATTACTTCTTGTCTACCACTATTAAATAATAGTTTCCATCCAGTGGGCCTGCGTAATCTACGTGTATTCTTTGCCGTGGGTGGCCCGCTTTAGGCCATGGGCTAAATTGTATTGGGGGCGCTTTTGCAGCCAATGCGCATCCATTACACGACTTTACCGTGCCTTCTATATCAGTGTCCATATTCTTCCAGTAAACGTTGGATCTTATGAGGCATTTCATTCGCGTAGCTCCAAGGTTCCCCGTATAAAAATTCTTTAGAATTTTCTTTTGCAGTGTAGCTGAGATTCCTACTCTTTCTCTGTACAACAGTATTTCATTGCACATAGATTAAGCTTCCACCGCCGATTCATCCGATTTAATTTTTTGTTTCATTTCTTTGATGAAACTATCTTCTTCAGCCTCCCTTATTATATCTTTCAAAGTGGCTGGTAGTTCCTTGATCGTATTGCATAGTATTTGTGCTATGTCTTCCAGCGGTTCCCTTGATTTCTGGATTAATCGCAACAATCCGTCTCCATAACTTAATTTGTAGATGTAAGAAATTCCATACTGAAATCGTAATTCAGTAGAATGGCCCCCCACTTTTGCAGTTTGTTGGCTGTGTTAGTTGGCAGACATTTCTTTTAGAGCCAAAGATGGTTATAAGCGGCTTATGGTCAGTTTGCAATTTTAATTTACGACCGTGTAAAAATCGGTGGAATTTTCTAACACCGAATATGATCCCCAGTGCTTCCTTTTCAATGTGGGAGTAATTTTTCTCGGCAGGACGTAAAGTTTTGACGCATGAGCATCGGCTTAGTGGACCCATCAGGCATCTTGTGTAGAATGCACGCCCCGATCCAAAAGAACTTGCGTCAGTTGCGACAATAATCTCTTGTTTCGGATTGAAATGAGTCAGGGATAAATCTGACGTTAATACATCTTTTAATTTCTTAAACGCTGCTGGCACTCAGGCGTCCAGTCCCATTTTTTGTCCTTTTTTAATAGTGCATTCAATGGTGCACGTAATTCATGCATGTTCCTAATGAACGTTTGATGATAGTTCGTAAGCCCTAAAAAAACTCTGCAATGTAGTTACAGTTTTGAGGTTCTGGCATGTCTTTTATAGTTGTGGACCTGTCTGGATCGGGTTTTCTCCCGTCCTTATCTATGATATGAGTCAGGTATTTAATTCTTCCAAAAAAAAAAAAAGGTGGCATTTTGCTTCCTTCAATGTGAAGCCGTATTCTTTTATTCTGTCAAACACTTGAAATACATGATCTCTATGTTGTTCGAAATTTTGACTATGCATATTGTCAAGGTAGCCTATTGCGAAATCTAAACCGCTTCGCAAAGTATCAATTACCTGTTGGAAAATTGCAGGTGCTACTTTTATACCAAATACTAATCTATTGAATTTACAAAGTCCTTTGTGCGTTGAGATACACAAAAGTTTCGAGCTATCTTCCTCTACTGGTATTTATAGGTACGCCTCGCTTAAGTCTATTTTCGAAAAATATTTTCCGCCATTTAACTTAGCGATTATTTCGTCTGGGTTTGGTAGTGGGTAGTGATTGTTCTTGAGCGCCGCATTAAATCCGGTCGACCATTTCAAATCGTCACAGTGCTTATAAACTATAGACGCAAATGTCGTATAGTCCTGACTCACCTTACGTGTAAGATTCATGCATTTCCAACTTTTATGAAAAAGGCTTCTTTTTGGACAGTATAACTCCATTAATAGTTTGACTGCCTCGTCAAACGACAATTCGTTGGTTTTTTTCTTGATAAAATATAGTCCACAAATTTATTATGTTCGGATGTACCTAACTTCCGTAGCAATAAACGAACCTTCTTTTGACCCGTCCATGCACTGCAATCAATCTTTAAAAAAGTTTTCAAATCTTCCGAAATATGCTGCAAACGTTAGGTCTTCCTCAGGAGTATAGTGAAATGTATCAATAGCTGACCAGATCGCATTTTGGGAAAAGCCGTGCTGGTTTCTTCTCCGCTGTCCTTATTCACTAAAACTTGTGTTATCAAATTCATTTTTCATCTGACTGGTTTTGTTGCTCTAAATGTATTTTTTTCAATTCCAATATTTGTTTATTCATTTCTTTCCTATCTCTTTTCTGTTTTCTCTCGAAGAATCTCATTAAATCTAACTGCTTTTCCAATATTTGTTCGTTCGTTTCTTTCTTTTCGTTTTTCTTCAAGATATTTTATTAAATCTAACTGTTTTACTTCGTTTTTTTTCTGTATTGCCAATTGTTTCTCTTCGTTTTGTTTCTGTATTGCCAATTGCTCTTCTCTGAACCTTTTTTCAAGTTCTAATTGTTGCAAACTCGTCCATTTTGATTTTTGTTTCTTTTTTATGACAAAACAACCCAATTCGTTGATTTACTTTTCCTATAGTACTAACTCTATAGAAAAAAAACTTTACAAAATTCGTCCATGATTATTTAACGAATTTTTCTTTCATATATTTATTTCCTCGTGTGGCAATTTTTCTGAGAAAATAATTCTGCGTTTGCATTCATACAGAAAGCAGTAGATTTCGTTTGTCATTTTTCAATTTTCGTAACGTGTAGGTACTGGGTTCAATTCCTTGTTGATCCTACACATTTTTTCCTCTTTTTTCTTTAAAAAGAAAAAGTTACTTATTTGTGAAAGAGAGTTTATAGCATTTATTTAATATTGGCTCCACTTTTCGATTCCTTTGCGAAAAAGAATGTCCTTTTCTCGTTAACACTTATTTTGTCGTGCTTAGCGAAATCGTTTTTTTTCTTCTTCGATGTGCAGTCCCGTCGACAAGTGAAAGGTTTATGTTAATCGGGTTAAAATCCGACGTCTTTTTTAATTTGTGCAAATACTCGCTTTAGCTAATCAAATAAGTCTGGGTAGTTGGGTGAAGCGCTCCTCCAAATGTTGTCGAAACCAGTTGCAAATCTGTCGTGCCGATACGAGAGTGTGCCCTTCCAGGTTTTTCACCTCCCGAATGTACCCGTCTAAGCCGCATCTTAGGGCGGCCCCACGCTCAACAGCGTCAACGTTTACGGCTTCGTTGGAGACTCTTTTTAACCTAGATCTAACTACTTGACTCGCATATCGCTTGCTAGCCAAGCGATCCAAGTCCCCCTTAACTAGCGCTAGCTCTAGGGTATCTCCCCCTGCCACCACCCGGGTCAGCCTATCCTCTAGGTGCCTTTTGGTCCAAGCCCTAGGTAACGCGAGGCGTTGGCTATATTGGACGCAAAAGTGCCTAATGGTAGCCTTAAGTCTAACCCACCAACTACTCCCGGTAACCGCCCCCACTAACTCCCGCTGAATTAGTGTTGTCAGCTGCTGCCGTAAGTCTTCCAACCCCAACAAGGAGGCGTTCAACTTCCAGTAGCCAGCCAACCTAGGCCTATTACCTTACTTCAAACGGGCCATAACTAGTTTGTGGTCCGAATGACCTAGCCAGTGGAACGTGGTACAAGATAAGAAATCTGTTAATGCCCTATAAAGGGATGGGTGAACGTAAATGGAGACCCTTCCTTCACATTTTTTAACAATCTGCGCAAGCGATGGGTGCTCCCCGTCAATTATACGCAATCCCTTGAAGGTAGTTTTTCCTGCCTCCAACATCCTCCACAAGGCCTTTGCTCTCCCTCCCCTATTTGGTCTCACGAATGTAATGAGCTATGCGGCATCACTGAAGTTCCGGGGATCGGCGACCTCCTTCCCATAAACCTTTGAGAGGTTGACGAGGCTCCTCAGGAACTTCTGTCGTCCGTTGAAATCGCCAGTCGTATCTTCTGCCGTCACCTCACAGAGGCGCTCCCCCGGCCAGAAAGGAAACTTTCTTGTTTTTTCCTCTCTGGGGGCGCCTCTTGCTTGCCTTGCTTCTTCTCTGCCATCTCTACTTCTATCGATGGACTTTTGTAACCGGAGCTTCACCTTGCTCCTTTATTTCGGAGGTGTTGAATAGGGGAGGGTGGGCTGAGCTTCCTCGTGGGGGATCTGGGTTGGAGGCTCAGTTTCTTCGTCTTGGTGTTCTTTCCGTTCCCTTTTTCCTGCCTGTTTGGTCTCGCCCCTCTCCTCCTCTCCTTCAGACTCGGAGGAGCTCACACGGAGTTTCCGCTATTTTAAATTTTTTTTTTTTATTACATTTTCACCCCAAACAAGGCGCATTGCCACTTTGGTGTAGGGGGCTACTATCAGGGGCGGCAACTACTGGGGCACTATGTTGGGATTTAGGCAGCAAGATGTCGGTTCATGTTGCACTTGAACTTCTGCATGTCAGTACAGTTAGGGAAGCAGGAACTTGGAATGGAATTCCAGAGTCTAGCGGTTCTGGAGAAGAAACTACTGGAGTAGAAAGATATTTTACATCTCGGGATCTCTACTGTGTGGGGTGGGATTTAGCTGCCTGTCGGGTTTGTCGAGGGTGTCTACGTCGTGGGGGTACACGTGTCTGCAGTTCGTCATAGCATTCACCATTAAAATACTTGTAGAACAGGCAGAGGGATGCAACGTTTCGTTGATGGGACAGAGGCTGAAGCTTAGATGCCAGTTCAGGGCCTATCAGATTGGCTACTCTTTTTTTAACCTTGTCTAGGAGCGAGAGACAAGTAGCAGATGCACCAGCCCAAATGTGACAACACTACTCCATACATGGCCGAATGGTGGCCTTGTAGAGGTTCAGGATACTTTCAGGTGTCAGTAGATTTCTAGCACCGTAGAGAGAGTCTACCTTTTCAGCAGCGGCCCTGGCAATGCTTTCAATATAATTGTTCCAACTCATGTTTCCTGTGAACGTTAGGCCAAGGAGTTTGAAAGATGTACTCTCAGACAGGGAGTCACTGGCCATTGCTATTGGTGGCAGAGAAGGTTTCTTGTAATTATTGAAGGAAACCAGTTTAGTCTTGGCAGCATTGAATGTGACCATCGATTTATGTCCCCATTCCACTACAGATTAGAGGTCATCCTCTAGTGTTTTTGCCATTTATTTAGATATGTGTTCATTTGTTTTCCTGTCATGCCTGTTATAGAGTGTAGTGTCATCAGCATATATACCCATCTCAGAGGCAGTTTTGTCGGGGAGGTCATTAATAAATATTAGGAACAATAGAGGTCCAAGGATAGACCCCTGAGGCACTCCCGCATTTATATCACACTGTTTAGATGTACGACCGTCGAGCACAACCTGGATTTTTCTCTTATCTAAGAAGGATTTAATTATGTTAAGTATTCTACCAGTGATACCGTATGATATCATTTTCCTGAGGAGACCCTTGTGCCATACCCTGTCAAAAGCCTTAGATATATCTAGAGCTACCGCTCTGCCCTCCCCCGCTTTATCCAGTTGATGGTATATACGTTCAGAGATTACAGTGAGGATGTCTGCTGTGGAACGGGCTTGTCTAAATCCATATTGTTTGTCAGTCACAAGTTTAGCATCTGTAAGGTGTCGGACTAGAGCTTGGCAGTCACTGCCGCTCCTCTCGGTGTTGCCTGGGGTGCCGGCCCTTCCTGTCTTTTTGTCTTTATTGAGGAAACCTGGCTCCAGGTGACGGCTTCGCGTTTTTCGGTCACTTTCTTCTCCATGTCCTCCACTGGCTCCCTCGTTGCTTCCTCTTCCTTCTCGGACGCCTTCTTCTGGTGGCAGAATTTGGCTACATACCCCGGTTTGTGGCAATGCCAACAGTGCGGCCTTCTCCCCTCGACTATCACCAGCATCTGCCAGCCCTCATGTCAGCTGGGAAGGGATCTCATTGAATCCCTTCCTATCCACTCTCATAGGGATCTTGTAGTCGCCAGTTCGTATATTTCGGAGCCCCTTACTGGCTGTACCCCCTCTACCTCACCAAACTGGGACATCGTGGCTCCCAGATGGTGCCCATCTATGAAACACGGCACGCCCATGACCGTGACCGTAGTTCTCAGTTTCGATTGGTACTCCGGTTTCATCCTTAAGTTCTTCCATGTGAGGTCCCCTTTTACTATTCTTTCCGCTTCCTTCTCTGTTGGCAAATGGAGATCCCACATGGCATAACTGCACCAGACAATGTACTCGGCGGGACCTTCAATTCACCCAGTACCTCCAACATCTTCTCTTTGGGGACCCCGGTGAGACCCCTTCCTTTTACTTCAAGGGTTACCAGGGAAACCGATCTCAGCTGAATCTCCTCCAGTCTCCCTGGCAACACGTTTAGGGCGTTTCCCTCCACGTAGTCATTGAATTTGTTATTGAAAAGCTCCCGATAGTACTCCGGGGTCTTTTTCTGACCTTTCTTGAGGCCCTATGTTGTTGTAGTCTTTTCAGGTTCTTTGGGCGGGCCGGATGCCGGCTGGCTGTCACTTCTCGGCTTCTGGTCCGGTAGTATTGGGGATGAGTCACCCGCTGTGAGCGATTGGCAATCAACCGAACTGACTGGCATCACTTCCATTGATCCCCCCACTCACGGGGAACACCAATCCACAACAATTACTTAAAGGGATTTCGTCTTCCTCAGTCCCTTTGCTGCCGATTTATGAGGGCTACTCGTTTCAGATTGCGTCTGCGTTCGTGGTGGTGTTGACGCGGCTTCTTCCTCATTGCGGGCCCACCAACGTTTGACCGGTCTTTTTTTCTTCTTCCTTGTCTTTTTATACTCTTCGTCAATGCTCCCGGCGTCTGGAGTGGTTTCCAGCAGCTGTTTCCACGCATTAACTATCTGGTCCTTGGTTGTGGCCACCACGGTTGCCGGCGTCCTTCAGGGTGTCACTCCTTCCATACTTGCAAATGAGAAGGGTTCCGCCGTTAGCTCTGACGTTGCTTCCACCACAGCCACTTTCTCTGTACTGTCAGTATACTCGCTCAAACCACTGGGGGTAGCGACCCCCAGGACCGTAACCTTACCCGCCTTGGGGTGCCTTTTGGGGTGGCATCCCCCGAAACCGATCTCGAACTGGGGTTGCCCTTTGGGGCGGCAACCCCTGCGGTCGTCAGCCTACCGACCGCAACTGAACCTTGGGTGGCGACCCCCGAACACGCACCGACCGAACTCACGGATGGGGCAGCGACCCCGGTTACCCTTCTCAAACTGGGGGTGCCCTTCGGAGCAGCACCCCCAAACCCTTCACGATCGCTACACCAGGGGCGTCCCCCATGATGAAGAGGCAGAGGCCTGCCCCCCTGTGTTGGCCCAGTGCCCTTTCCCAACCCGCTGATTTGGAAACCAGGGAGACCTTCGCTTAAAAAGGCACGTCGGTTTCCCCTAGCCCTGGCGTCTGCTTAAGTTGGGTCCAGACACTGGACTATCTGCAAAGAATGGAAAACAACAATTAGTAAAAACAACAACAAACCCAATTGGATGCAAGTAAACAAAAACAATGCTTAAGAAGGGGTCGGCCCCTATAGCCAAACAGGAAAAGCCCTTAAATGGGCAACGTGTGGTTAAGTAGGTACGAGTTTCAAATTTGTAGCAAATTAGAAAAATGCCGGGAAAGAATTAACACCATGCGGTTAAACGTGGTATGAATGGCTCCCTTTAATCTCTGAAACCAGTGGTATTCATAGGACTAGTTGATTCCACATAGTTCTGAAATAGGGGTGATTAGTACCCCACAACAGTAAGGTTGAGTGATAATGCAGGTTTTAATTATGAAAAATGATTGTCGAAATTAGTAACATATCCAAGAATTCTGAAAAATGATTAAACGTGAGTTAATTGATAGGTGTGTTTGTAATGAAATAATCAGACCAGGCAATATAATAAAAAAGCCATTATTTTAGTGAGGAGGGCGTTAATGTGGGTTAAAATAATGAAAAATGATTTTCGAAATTAGTAACATATCCAAAAATTATGGAAAATAATGAAATATGCGTAAATTGATGAATATGTTTGTAATGTAATAATAATCCCAGATAATATATTAGAGTTTTTATTTTAGTGAGTGGGAGGCGATAAGGTGGATGTAAATTATAAAAAATGATTGTCGATATTAGTAACATATTCAAGAATTAAGTAAAAATGATGAAATGTCAGTTAATTGATGTACCAAAGTGATTATTTTAGTAAGAGGGGCGATAATGTGTGTTTAAATTATAAAAATGATTGTTGAAATTAGTAATATATCCAAGAATTATTAAAAATGATGAAAAGTTAGTTAATTGATTGATGCGTTTGTAATGTCGAGACGATATATCAATGTTCTTATTTTAGTAGGGGAGCGGTAAGAGAGGTTTAAATTATACAAAATGATTATCGATATTAGTAACATATCCAAGAATTATGAAAAATGATGAAATGTGAGTTAATTGATTGATATGTTTTTAATGAAATAATCAACCGAGAGGGGCGATAATGTGTGTTTAAATTATAAAAATGATTGTTGAAATTAGTGATATATCCAAGAATTATGAAACATGATGAAAAGTTAGTTAATTGATTGATGCCTTTGTAATGAAATAATCAGCCCAGACAATGTATCAAAGTTATTATTTTAGTAAGTGGGGCGCGATAACGTGTGTTTAAATTATGAAAAATGATTGTCGAAATTAGCAAAATATCCAAGAATTATGAAAATTATGAAATGTGAGTTAACCCCCAGATAATATATCAAAGTTATTATTTTAGTAAGTGGGGGCGATAATGTGGGTTAAAATTGTGAAAAATGATTGTTGAAATTAGTAACATATCCAAGAATTATGAAAAATAATATAATGTGAGTTAATTGATCGATTTGTTTTTAATGAAAAGACTAACAGCCCATGCAATATAGCAAAGTTATTATTTTAGTAAGTAGGGGACATACGGTTTTAACAAAAAGGCTAGAATAATATGATGGTGTCTTCATTCACGCTGAACGTCCACAGAATACCCAGCAGCAATGTATTAGATTCAAAGACGCCGCTTTGGAATTTCCACAGGTCTCGCTAGTTATTTATTAATTAAAATAACTGGTTGAGATGGCCAATTCAAGATAGGCTCATAACGTAGTGATACTCTAATCCTCTATGCTTATTTAAAAATATATTCATATGAACAGATTGCCAAACCAGATTTTTTATTTTTAAGAAAACAATAGCGAAGTATGTTGGTCTATTGTCAATAAATAGTGCAATAACAAAACTAATGATTAGTTAGAATCAAAATGTGATTTCTAAGCTTTAATATTATTTCGGTGCAACATTTTGAAGTCGATCAACATATTTTCATACATGAAAAATAATTAATCTAGTAATTACTTTTGTGAAAATGTTAATATACAGAGTGGTTGCAATATAATTGACTATAGTAATTGTCTGTATTTTTGAGATGAGGTGTTTTCATTGATTGAGATTGTCGGACTGACTTCCTCATCTTGGTTGTTATTGTCACAACGTTTCGGCCGTTTTGCCCTCCGGCCTTCGTCAGGTGTTTTGTATCGAACTGGGGAACCATTTGTTAGGAGTCTCGAACCCAACCCTTTATTATTATTACGGGGGTACCGTGTTCGGACTCCAGCTAGGCTTTGGGACATAGTTGCTGATTCTCTGTTTTGAATGTTACTTTTTCAGGATTGAACTCAGCACCTTTGGGTAACTGTAAACTTTAATACAACGTCTACGACCACTCGGCCATATGTCACTGTCCGACAATCTCAATCAATAATTGACTATACTTCTGTTAAAGAATGAATAGAAAGTGCTGAGAGAGTTGTGAGGCTGCCCTGTTATTTTTATTTTAATCCTCACATTCTATATTTTGGACGATGGGACAAATCGTGTTTTATGTGTTTGCTGTTGTTTTAAGTTGATGATATGTGGAGATTTTTAATCCTTTCATAGTACTCATCACTATTCATCTATAAATTTATTGATCTCGTTAACCCTAATCTTTAAATTAGTTTTTAGCCTTTATAAGCGTTTACTCATTATTGAAAAAAAAAAAGAAAAAGAATTGGTTCCTTGATGCAATTAACTAGGGGTCTTAAAAAGCGAGCGTCGATTGCTGACACTCATATTGAATTCTAAATAAAAACTCATGCTAAATATTTTTTTATTATATTCATTTCTTGCAAAAATTATATTTCGGTTGTTAATTACAGGCATTTAATAATAGTGAGATACTTTTAATCGCCCTGCATATAAACGCTTGCGTGCTCGAAGTTCCATAAACTGTTTTTCCCCTGACGTTTTCTCTCTATAAGAAAAGACTAACAATGGTACAACTGAACAATCTAAAAAATAAGAGCTGCGCGGCTTCCGACATGTACGACTGACTCCCATTCAAATTAAATTCAGTCGATGTTTCAGACCCGAAAGCTATGATCAACTTATAACACAAAGGATGAAACTATTCAATATCATCAATCCTTCTGTTGTTGCCGTCGTCGACGTCGTCGCCAAAGTCAGTTGTCAATGTCTGAGTTCAATGGGATTTCATATCTATTCCAATTTCATCTTAAAATAGGCGATCATCTCCAGTTTAATGGCGTGTTGGTGATTAGTGTGCTGCAAGACAGAAGCCGGCGAATAAATATCATAAGCAGACATGAGCTGCATACTCATAACAAGGCGACCATGATAACAAAAAATATTTGATTAAATAATAAGAAAGAAATGGGAAGAAACGACGACGTGTTTGAAGAGAATGAATGCAAAAAGCTGTCGCCGGAAGTTTTGATGACTTCCGGTAAATATGTGCTGACAAAGCAATCAGTTCTTGTCAATTCCAATGTCTCTCCTGTCCACTTGGATTACGTCTCAACGTTCATACACATCGATATATATATATATATATATATATATATATATATATATATATATATATATATATATATTACTTTTTTTCTATTGACTACTTAGGTGGATATGTAAAATTACAAACTAGGTGAATAATCAGTATATATATATATATATATATATATATATATATATATATATATATATATATATATATATATATATATATATAAATATATAGATATACTGATCATTTATATAAATGCATATATATTTGTGTGTATATGCGTGAATAAGTTTCTATTATTTTCCATTCTCTATTCATATTATAGGTATTATTTCCAAAAAAAAACATACACGTACATATGCATGTATGTATTTATGTGTGTACACATGGTTAATTAGAATAAGTATAGCATATTTTTTAACCAAGACAATCTCACATCTTACATATATTTACATATATTTACATATATTTAATTATTATTCTGCGTTATTGCAGTATATAGGAGAAAAACCGTGGGGGAAACAGACGTTAATTATATATATATATATATATATATATATATATATATATATATATATATATCAGTGGCTTTCCACGCTACAGGGGAGACAACCAAACAAAAATACCCTAAGCAAAATTCACCGTAAAGCAGTAAAACTAATGCTGGCTTGTTATGACATTATATACACAAATGTAGACAAATTTTAGCATATTTTATTGGTTTAAAAATATAGGTCCTCTTTTACCAATTGTCATAAAATTTTAACCATAAAAACCTGGAAATGTTCATGTTATTTCATCTCATAGAACAAAAACATATGAGCAATTCAATGTTCAATTGTGCTACGAATATATATATATATATATATATATATATATATATATATATATATATATATATATACTACTGGCAATTTTATACGTTCAAAATCTCGGCGACTTTTGATTAGAGTTTTACAAATGAAGGATCGTTGGAAAACTAATGATTTGAATTGTATAGCGTGCTATGTGACATTTGCCCTTAAAGTCGCAGATTACTGTTTCAAAAAGTGGGGGATCACTTTTCCATGATAACGTAACGTAAAATGAGTACCAACGTTATAGTAACCTTTTTTTGGGGGGGTTGTTAATTGTTTTTAGGGGTGGTGTTTTGTGACATGGAAGATCAACACAAAACGTACCTTAAAAGACTTGTTTTCTGTAAGTTTTCAAGTGTGCTGAGAACGAATATCCCGTTTAAATTTTCCGCAGTATTTTTCCGGGTATAAAAAAATGCGTTTTGTATTTGTCTACCAGGTCACATAAAAATCATCCCTAAAAAAGCTAGCGATGAAGTGGGTGTTAGGATTTTAACTGATATATTCGTTTTTGGCACCCTCAAAAATCTAAAAAAATTGATATTCTAAAGGATTTTTTGTAGGTAAAAAATATTGCACCTTTACCAATATTTTAACAATATGATATTTCCTAGTTTTGCATATGAATTACAAAATATCTGATATTTCCCCAAAACCTTTGGCCTTGATAAACTGGAGACTAAACTTGCTGCTATGGTTTCAAATGATCTGAAGTAACAGCAGGGGAAGACTTGATTCCAAACATTTCTCATATGTAAAATGTGCCCTCTTTTGAAAATGAGGTACGATTATAAATATCCCCAGAATCAAATACTCCTCATACACTGTGAAATTTACTTTATGTATGAAAACCAAAAAAGGAGGATATAACATATGAGAAATATTTGCAATCAAGTCATCCCTTGCTGTTATTTCAGATACATTCAGATCATTCGAAACCATAGCTGAAGTTTTATATATATATATATATATATATATATATATATATATATATATATATATATATATATAAGGGTTGTATAGTTTTGTTTTCTTGATGTCAATCCACCCAAACTCCTGTGTCTATCAAAAAGTTAGCGATGAATGAACTGAGCGTGATTATAGTATGTTTAAGCTTGCAGAAACATGTGTGCACATACGTAGCCAATAATGTTTGTATAAACAAACATAATATATATTAAAGACATGTGGAAAACATCGATTTGGTTTTAAGCCAGAAATAGCTGCTAAGGAGTCAAAATGAAAATCTGCAACTTGACAGGCACAGTCCGATATAATATATATGGTCTGCGTATGCGTTAATTTTTCAAATCATGAAATGCATGTGTCGTTAGCTCTGATGATGGTGAAGAGCGCTAGAGAGCTAAATGTGATGGTTTTGAATCTAGTTGATGGAACCCACGTCATATTTTTATAAACTTTTGAAATCACAACATTATCTTAAGGACAATTTAATAATCAATAGAGAATTGGTTCTATTATAATAAATACAAATTCTGCACGAATTAAAATATCATACTTAAGCGTATTTTACGACAAAACAACGCCGGGCGGCCTGATAGTAATATATAATTTAATGTAATAAATTTTGATAGTAATATGTAACTTAATGTAATAAATTTTGTTAGTTATATATAATTTAATGTAATAAATTTTGATATTAATATATAATTTCTCCTTGTCATTTCTCCTTGTAAACACCCCGGATATCTTAGGCATTAAGTGAAACTAACCTTTACTCCGCCATTCTCTCTAACCACTTTAACATGCCTGATTATCTCCCACTCTACCGTAAGGACTCGGACAGACATATGCATGGGCTTGGAGTCTATATTCCTAACACCCTCCTCCTGACTAGAGAAATAAAACTAGAATCAGACGACTAGGCCTTTACGTGCTTCAGACTAAATATGCAACACAATATTAGCTACTTGTATTTTCTCTACCGCTCTTCCTCAACCCAAGACGGTACCCTAATAAACAACGTTTCAGACAGCATAGATATAGCACTCTCCCTCGATACTAGCGCACAAGTACATGTATTGTACTTCAATGTCCACCACAGTAATTGGCTAGGATTCTCTAATCTCACAGACGTAGCTGGTAACACAACACATAGCTTTTCTATATCCCATTCCCTATCCCAGATGGTTACATTTCAGACACGTTCCCCAGACCAGCAAGATCAACATTCCTCACTTCTAGATCTCTTTCTGACAACGGTTTCCGATGATTGTACAACAAATGCCCACAGCCCACTCGGGAATGCTGACCACGCTGTGATAATGGTAGAAATCAGCCTAAATTCTCGCCCTAAAACTTAAGACCCACTACTCAAAACAACGAGGTAGTACAAAAACGCTGATTGGGAAGCCATCAGGGAACTCATCAGAGATGCCCCATGGCAAAATATATTTACTCTTCCAGCGGAACAGTGTGCAAATGAGACCACTGAATGGTTAAAACTGCAATTGAAGCACATGTTCCCGCATGGAAATTCTATAGTAAGCTCCACTCTCCCCAATGGTTTACTTCTGCTTGTGCAGCTGCCATTTGTAAAAGGCAGCATGCGTTCCGCAGATTCAACCGACATAAGTCCATCTTAAATAAACAGAAGTATATAGAAGCTAGAAATAATTGTAAGAGAGTGATAGAGACAGCTAAGACAAATTACTCTGAAGCCACCAGAAAACGCATCGAAGCACAGAAATTAGGAACCCGGGATTTTTGGAAAATCTACAACAGCATAGTAAATAATGGGCAGTCAACTATTCCCCCACTATCAAACAATCATGAGGTTGCTTGCACGGCAACTGACAAGGCTAATCTGCTTGCCCGTCGGTTTGCCTCAAACTCCACACTGGACCCGGTACACCATTCCCTCCCTGATTTTCCTTTGCGAACAGACGCCACACTAGACGATTTGAAAATCACCCCTTCTCAGGTACATTCTATTATAAAAAACCTAGACACTTCAAAAGCATGTGGACCAGATCTCATCCCGGCTGTGCTATTAAAAAATGCTCTGCCGAGGTTGCTCCAGTTCTCTCCAAACTTTACAATAAATGCCTTAATGAATCTTGCTTTCCTGGGTGCTGGAAAACGGCTTCTGTGGTACCAGTCTTCAAGAATTCTGGTGAAAGAACTGACCCACTAAATTATCGCCCCATTAGCCTCCTCCCGCCTTTCGGCAAAATATTTTAGTCCTTAGTTAATCAAGCCCTAGTCCAGCACCTAACAGCTGCTAAACTCCTGACTGACAAACAATATGGATTCAGGCAAGCCTGTTCAACGGCAGATATCTTAACTGTAGTTGCTGAACGTATATACCGTTCATTGGACAAAACAGGGGAGGGTAGAGCGGTAGCCCTTGATATATCTAAGGTTTTTGACAGGGCATGGCACGATGGTCTTCTAAAGAAAATTAGATCATATAAAATCACTGGAAGAATTCATAATGTAATTAAATCCTTCTTAAGTAAGAGAAAAATCCAAGTTGTCCTCGACGGTCGTACATTTAAACAATATGACATAAATGCGTGAGTACCTCAGGGGTCTATCCTTCGACCTCTATTATTTCTGATATTCATGAATGGCCTCCCTGATAAAATTGTATCGGAGATGGGTATATTTGCCGATGACACTACTCTCTATAACAGATATGAGGGGAAAACAAATGAACACATATCCAAGGAAATGGCAGAAACACTAGAGGATGACCTCCAATCTGTAGTGGAATGGGGAAATAAATGAATAGTCATGTTCAATGCTGCTAAAACTAAGCTTGTTTCCTTCAATAACTACAATAAACCTTCTCTACCATCGAAAGCAATTGCCAAGAACACATTGCCTGAAAGTACTTCTTTTAAACTCCTCGGCCTAATGTTTACAGGGAATATGAACTGGAATAGATACATTGAGAGCATTGCCAAGGCTGGTGCAAGGAAGGTTGGCTCCCTCTACCGTGGTAGAAAACTACTTACGCCTGAAAGTATCCTGTACCTCTATAAGGCCACCATTCGCCCATGTATGGAGTACTGTTGTCACATCTGGGCTGGTGCATCTCCTGCTTGTCTCTCGCTCCTGGACAGGGTTCAAAAGAGAGTCGCCAACCTGATAGGTTCTCAAATGTCATTTAGGCTTCAGCCTCTGTCCCATCGACGAGATGTTGCATCCCTCTGCCTGTTCTACAAATACTTTAATGGTGAATGCTCTGACAAACTTCAAAAACGTGTATCTCCTCGACGTAACTACCCCCGACAAACCCGACAAGCTAGTAATTCTCATCCCTTTACAGTAGAGATCCCTAGGTGCAAGAAAGCCTTTTACTCCAATAGTTTCTTCCCCAGAACTGCAGGTCTTTGGAACTCCCTTTCGGAATTCTGCTTTCCCAAATGTACTGATATGCAGAAGTTCAAGTGTAATGTGAACAAACATCTTTCTACTTATCTCCATTCATAATGCCCCTGCAAATTAAGTCCCTGATAGTAGCCCCCTGCTTCAAAGTGGCACTGTGCCTTGTTTGGGGTGAAAATTGAATAAAAAAATAAAAATAAATAAATTTAATGCAATAAATTTTGATAGTAATATATAATTCAATGTAATAAATTTTTATAGTAATAGATAGATAGATAGATAGATAGATAGATATAAGTAATAATTTCATCGCTTGATGTCTTCAAATTAGGGTCGAATTATGACTCTGTCTTTTTGTATTACTCACCAAACTGCAGTCGATCATTCCTCAATTAAAATGTTACTTCCTCTTTCCAACAATTTTATTAGTCAAAATATATTGCAAAGAAAGACAAATACAACAAATACAAAAAGTGGTGTCACGTCATTCTGACTGCCAAGTGAAATTTACACTGAGAGGCTTATTCTACCTGTAAGAGCAAGAGATCATTGTAATTCGTAAGGTGGGTACAAGACCACTTCTCTCCAGACCTTACATCGCAGGAGTCTCGGTATCATCTTCTCTTGGAAACGATCAGAATAAGGCATGTTTATGGTAACGGACTGTTTCAGGGGTGACTTTGACGTCTAGGTATAGCCTTTGTCTTTGTATGTAATGGCGAGGTTTCCAATGTCTACATTAATTTCAGGTCAATATACGTAGCTGCACATGAGGCCTTTCATTCTATTTATCACCTAACTCTGCAGTATATTTACTGTATATACTGTTAGACGTTCCTTTTAACGGAAAATGGTTAGCAACGGTTTGTGATCCGTTTGTAATGTCAAAAATCCTCTGTGTATGTAACGGTAAAATTTTGTTACTGCACAGCTGATTCCTAATGCCTTCTTTTTTATTTAGAAGTGTTCTCAAATATGAACAATAAGTGTACGAGCTATATCTGTCTTTTTATGAAGAATTCTTCTATCCGTACGAGTTTTCATCCATGATTTCGATGTTCAGATTATAGTGTGTGGCATTCAGGTTTTAATTACAAAGCTTATCATTTCCCAAGAACTCGTTTAGCAGGAGACAGAGATGATGCATGTTTGGGATGTGAAGTTTTCAGACACCGGAATGTTTTTAATTGTAGTGGCTACTTCAGAATCATGCGTCCTGTCGCTTTTATCTATGATATGACCTAGATATTTAATGTCTGTTATGATAACATCATATTTTACTTCTTTTTTTTTTTTTTGAAGACATAGTCCTAGATTTGTGAAAACACTTTGTAGGCGTGTTCGCGGTGTTTTTCAATACTTTTACTATTAAGTAAAGTGCCGTCTAGGTAGGTGATCATAAAATCAATTTTGTCCAGCATAGTGTCCATTACTTATTTGGTAAGTTGCTTGCACGACCTTGATATACAAAATTAAGTCTTTTAAACTTTTACAGTCTGCGATGCGTCTTTATACACAGTAATTTAGAACTTTATTCTTCAAAGGGTATTAGAAGGTAAGTAGCACAGAAAACCAATTTATAGACAAATTTGCGCCAATTTGATTTTGTAAAAACGTCTTCTGCAATTGAAATTGGATAAGGGTAATCTTGCATTTTGTTCTTTTGAAAAATCGGTGCAAACGAGAAATTTTTTTAAATTTCTTTTTCACATAAACAGTAAATGCTACGCATTTGTTATACATTACTTTAGATAAAATGCCGGTCCTTACTAAGCTGGGTTTTTTTTTTGTCGAACGAGATAAAAAGCTTATTTCTTTCTTCTTTAAATATGGTAGAATGTTCTCGCTCAGTTTAAATTTTGCTGACTTTATTTTACACCAACCAAAGCCAAAAAAAAAAAAAAAAAGAAAGAAAACGTCGAAAAGGTTTAGTACAGTTACTTATTGAACTTTCTTCCGACTCAGTCGCCAGACTTTCTGGCAAAAGTGTTGATTAGTAAATCATATAGATTAAACTATTGCATCCAGTCTATTCCAATAAATTACCGGTATCTTGCATGGTAAATAATGTTGATAATAAATTAATCTGGGAGTAATCGAGTTGGTTATAGCTTGTTATCGTTTAATATATTATTAGTCAACCCAGAGTTTAGTTTAACTTGATATTCAGGACTTTTCTTATATTTATGACGTTCTGTTCTTGTTCTTGTGGACTTAACCCGATTTTTATTTCCTGTGTTCGTTTTGCAATGTGAACTCTTATGCCCAAATTTTATTAGAAGTTAGACATATTTTAAAACGCTATTCGTAATTTCTAATCCAATGGAAATATCCACAATTGAAACAGCAGCTAGGCAGTAATTTATCCTAATTTTTATTGGGGTTACTTGTTTTTGTAGGAGAGCGAAAAGTATTTTTGATTTATTTTGGAAGGAGAGTTGAAATGTGATTCATAGTGTATGTTTGTTATGTGAACAATATACGACTGTTCTATACATTAAGAGTCTTGCTTAACGCTTACAGATCTTTGGGACCATTCAGCTATAATTTGGTTCTCATTCTGACTTAGTTAGAACTACGTCTACTTTCTGGGTTTTAGCTGATATAAGTACTTGCATGAATATTAGGCATTTAAAGTTATCCGACCTAAGTTTAATAAGTTTGAAATATTCACAGTGTTTATTAAAGATTGGCGCGAAAGTACAGAAGTCTTCGCTGTCGTTTCTGATTAATTTTAAGCAATTTCATTGTCGGTATTTTTACCTCTATTCGACATCGTTTGCAGTAATTATTCTCCAAACTATCTTTCTTCGTTCTTTTTGTTATCTTTCTTCGTTTTTTTCTGTTGTTCTAATAATGTTTTTTTACGTTTTTTGCAGTCTTTTTTCGTTATTTTGTTACGTTTTTTTTTTGTTTTTGTTTTGCGATTGTCCCAGTAGTTTTTCGGATCTTTGTTTGATATTTGTTGTTTATTTTTATTTTTTTATTACAAACAAGGCACATTGCCACTTTGGTGTAAGGAGCTACTATCAGAGGCAAAAGCTACTCGAGTACTATTTAGGGAGTTGGGCAGCAAGATGTCGGTACACGTTATACTTGAACTTCTGCATGTCAGTAGAGTTGGGGAAGCAGGGACCTGCAAGGGAATTCCAACGACTAGCGGTTTTGGGGAAGAAACTACTGGAGTAGAAAGATCTTTTAATCTAGGAATCTCTACTGGGTGGGGTGGGATTAAGCTGCCTGTCGGGTTTGTCGAGGGTGTTTACGTCGTGGGGGTACAAGTGCTTGCAGTTCGTCAATGCATTCACCATTAAAATACTCGTAGAACAGGCAGAGGGATGCAACATATCTCTCTTTTGAACCTTGTCTAGGAGCGAGAGACTGGTAGCAGATGCACCAGCCCAAATATGACAACAATACTCCATGTATGGGCGAATGGTGGCGTTATAGAGGTATAGGATACTTCCGGGCGTTAGTAGTGTTCTAGCACGGTAGAGAGAGCCTACCTTCTTCGCAGCGGTCCTGGCAATGCTTTCAATGTAATTGTTCCAACTCATGTTTTCTATGAACCAAGGAGTTTAAAACATGTACTTTTAGATAAAGAGTATTTGGCCATTGCTACAGGTGGTAGAGAAGGTTTCTTGTAATTATTGAAGGAAACAAGTTTAGCCTTGGCAGCATTAAATGTGACCGTCCATTTTTGTCCCCATTCCACTACAGATTGGAAGTCATCCTCAAGTGTTTCTGCCATTTCTTTAAATATGTATTCATTTGTTTTCCTGTCGTGCCTGTTATAGAGTGTGGTGTCATCAGCATATATACCCATCTCAGAAGCAATTTTGTGGGGAGGTCATTTATGAATATTAAGAATAATAGAGGTCCAAGGATAGACCCTTGAGACATTTCCACATTTATATCAAACTTTTTAGATATACGACCGTCGAGCACAACCTGGATTTTTCTCTTATCTAAGAAGGATTTAATTATGCTAAGCATTCTCCCAGTTATACCGTATGATCTAATTTTCCTGAGGAGACCCTCATACCATACCCCGTCAAAAACCTTAGATATATCTAGAGCTACCGCTCTACCCTCCTTCGCTTTGTCCAGTGAATAGTATATACGTTCAGAAATTACAGTTAGGATGTCTGCTGTGGAACGGGCTTGCCTAAATCCATATTGTTGGTCAGTCAAAAGTTTAGCATCCGTAAGGTGATGGACTAGAGCTTGTTTAATTATGGACTCAAATATTTTGGCGAAAAGTGGGAGGAGGCTAATGGGGTGATAATTTAGTGCGTCAGTTCTTTCGCTAGAATTCTTGAAAACTGGTACCACAAAAGCAGTTTTCCAGCAGTCCGGAAAGTAAGATTCATTAAGGCATTTGTTGTAGAGTTTGGAGAAAACTGGAGCTACTTCGGCGGAGTAATTTTTTAATAGAACAGCCGGGATCCACATGCTTTTGATGTGTTAAGGTTTTTTATGATAGCATGCACCAGAGTAAGGGAGATTTTCAGATCGTCAAGCGTGGCGTCTGTCCGCAAATGTAAGTCAGGCAGGGGGGGTAGCAGGGTCCAGTGTGGAGTTTTAGGCAAACCGACTGGCAAGCATGTTAGCCTTCTCAGTTGCTGAGCAAACAACCTCGTGATTGTTGGATAGTGGGGGAAATGTTGATTGCTCATTATTTACTACACTGTTGTAGATTTTCCAGAAGTCACGGGTTCCTAATTTTTGTGCTTCGATGTGTTTTTTTTTTGTTTTGTTTTTTGTTTTTTTACACAGAGATCACCACTTATCAAGGCCCGGAAGCCACTCAGGGATAAGGGTTATTGCAAGTACATTACGTTAGTGAGGAGATTTGATGAAGTGTTTACTTAAGGGGGCGGTTCATTAGGAATTTGTTAACATTAGACTTGAAGACATCCAAGTTGTAGTCCGGAGGGAAGCAGGCAGACGGAACAGAGTTCCACAGGCGTGCAGTTCTAAGAAAGAAGCTTTGTTCATAGAATCCGCGTTTTGATTTAGGCACAGATATAGAGTGGGGGAAATTTTTCACAGTAGATTCAGCTAGACGGGTGCTTTCGTGAAAGATTGGCGAGGGGGGGACCAGAGATTGGAGTTCAGACGAACACCTGCCATGAAAATAAAGATAAAACAAGGATAGGCTTGCAACGTCTCTTCTGTGGGAGAGGGGTTGCAGGGTAGAGAAAAGGGCATCCCCCACTAAACCACGAAGTCTATTTTGTACTCTGTCAAGGCAGGATAGGCTGTTTTTGGCAGCTCCTGCCCAGATATGGCAACAGTATTCCATCCTTGGCCGTACTTGGCTTTTATATAGATAGAGAATTGCATCAGTAGTGAGATATCTTCTGGAGCGGTAGAAGGATCCCACCATCTTTCCAGCGACCTTGGCAACAGACTTGATGTACGTGTTCCATTTCAGATCAGGAGTAAAGGTCAAACCCAGAAGCTTGTCAAAACACGGGGCCTCACCCAGACGAGAGCCGTCCATCACAATTGATCAGAGCGTTGATGATGTAAGGATATGAGTTTGGTTTTGGATGCATTAAAGGTAACTAGCCACATCTTCCCCCACTGAACCACGCGCTCGAGATCAGAGGAGAGAGAATCAGAGAGAACTTTGTCATTTACAGCCTTTGATGTGTTGCCATACATGGTCGTGTCATCAGCATAGATGTCAACGAATGATTTAAGTATGTGTTTAGGGAGGTCATTGATGTAGATCAGGAAGAGAGTTGGGCCCAGGATTGACCCCTGAGGGACTCCAGCATTTATATTGCAGGCCTCCGATTTTTGACCATCTACCACTACTCTTATGAGCCTATCGGAGAGAAATGATTTAATGATTGAGAAAACATTTCCAGTTATACCGTAGCTGGAAATCTTGTGAAGTAGACCCTTATGCCATACTTTGTCGAAGGCCTTTGATATGTCAAGAGCAATTGCCCTAGAAAGGAAGCCTTTGTCAAGAGATTCACTAATCCTGTGGGATATAACTGTCAGCACATCTGCGGTAGATCTTGCAGGGCGGAAACCATATTGTGTGTCACTAAAAAGGTTATTCCTGCTGAGGTGGTTGACTATTTCTCTATTTAATATGGATTCCAGCAACTTACTCATAACACAGAGAAGACTTATTGGTCTGTACTGAGAGGGAGATGACTTATCACCTGAATTCTTAAATACAGGGCAAACTGATGAGGTCTTCCAGGGGGTCGGAAAGCACTTCTCCTTAAGGCAGCGCTTAAATAGTTTCGTAAGTATGGGAGCAAGTTCTCGTTGAAGCTTTTTTAACACTATAATTGGCCAGTTGCTTTACTGGAATCTAGGTTTTTTATTAGCTTGGCGATCTCATGCACGGATATTTGTATGTTACCTAGCTTGTTCTGTGTTATAGGAGGAAATATGGGGAGTTGATGGCCTTCGTCGCATAGGGTAGAATTAGCTGCAAAGTTCTTTGCAAATAGTTTGGCCTTGTCTGACGCTGACGAGATGACCTCTGGTCCATTGATAATGGTTGGGATAGAACGCACACTTCTGTTCAGGATCCTATTTGTTATTTGCCAAAACTGGTGGGAACCAAGCCGCTGATCAGCTACCTTGGATTTAACAGACTGGGCATATAGCTCTCTTGCATTTTTTATTACTCTTTTACATTGGTTGCTGGCAGTCCTGAAAGCAGCTTTAGTCTCAGTGCATCTATTACGTTGGTAGCTATGGAAAAAGTGATTTCTGTGCGCGATAGCAGCAGCACATTCTGGGGAGAACCATGGCTGGCTGTTAGGTTTTTGTTGGAATTTTTTAGATGGTATGAATTGGTCTATGCCTACAATTAACCATTCGGTCAGATCTGATACTATAGAGGACACTTCCTTTTTAAACATGGAGTGCAGAGGTAAATCAGATATGAATGTACGGAAGCTATCCCAGTCAGCCATAGAGTATCGGTATACAGTACGGTGGAGGGGTACGTCTGGGGGCTTCTTACATTTCGTTTTTATCTTAACTGATACGACGGAGTGGTCGGAGGATCCTAGAGGAGAATGAACGGTACATGAACATAGCTCAGGGGACGTTGAGAGAAAAAGGTCTAAGAGGCTTGCATATTGATTGGGTGTATCGGGCACACGGGTGGGTTCGCGAACAATCTGAGTGAGGTCATAAGCAATGGCAAAATCATGACAAAACCTCCCCTCATCATCTGTCTTATTTGAATGGGTCAGCCATTCCACGTTATGGACGTTGAAGTCACCACAGATGTGGATGTTAGCCGAGGGATGTGAAGACAGTATGTGGTCAATTTTCTCAGATATGCTCTTAAAGATAGTAACTCCACTGTTATGGGGCCTATAGAGGGCAAATATAAATGCAGTGGTGTTAGCAAGTGCAACCCTGAAACACATATAGGGTAAATTAGGATCTTCTCTAGAGATATCCCTGCCACATGGGAAGCCATCCTTAATGTAGGCACATATTCCATGCCCATGGCGATCTTGGGAGTCAGATTTAGCTGTTAAATTGGAGTATCCATTAATTATGAACTCATCTAGGGAAGTGGTCGGCCCTATTCCAGTTTCACATAGAAATAATATGTCCGGTTTCGTCTCCTGTAATTGGGTTTCAACCTCTGGAAGGTTGGAACGTAGACCCCTGATATTGGAGAAGGAGACCTGGTAGTAGGGGTCTACGCTTGAAGATGGGGTTCTAGGTTTAATCGAGTTTTTATTCTGGAGATATTTCATGTTGAGGTTTGGGGATTTGTGGAATAGGTCGGCATACTTGGTTAGAGCAGTACAGAGAGGGAAAGTAAGAGAGAAAAAGACAGGAAATTTTTTTTTTTATTTGTAGCACACGAAAAGGTAAAGCCGTAACAATTACCCACTAGTATGGCATCGAGATGCCCCACAAGAGACTACTGCATGGTCCAGATCCACTCACCAAATGGCAATACAGCAGTCCCAGTACTTTGCGCCTGCTGATAGGACAGCCTCCTTAGTGGTTAATCCAAGGTTCGGGTCCCTGACTATCAGGCGGATAACGTCAGCCCAGACAAAACGTTTACCTCCAGCACCCTTACTAGTGACATGGCAACAAGGACAGACAGAGACAGAAAAATATCCGACATCTCAGACTACTGGTCACCAAGTAGTACCGACCGTTTTTTGATGGTTTCAGTAAATTCTCTCTTAGCTGTCGCTATTTCTTTCTTACAGTTACTTCTAGCTTCTATATACTTCTATCTGTTTGAACTGGACTTATGTCGGTTAAATCTGCGGTATGCATGCTGCCTTTGAGAAATGGCAGTAGCGCAAGTATAAGTAAACCATTGTGGTGAGTGGGCTTGCTATAAAGTTTCCGCATGGGAACATGTGCTTCAATTGCCGTTTTGAACCATTCAGTGGTTTCATTTACGCACTGTTCAGCAGGAAGAGAAAAAATATTTCTCCATGGGGCATGTCTGATAAGATCCCTGATTGCTTCCCAGCCAGCCTTTTTATATTATCTCGTTGTTTTGAGCAATGGCTCTTCAGTTTTGGCTCTAGAGTTTAGGGCGATTTCGACCATTATCACCGCATGATCAGTGTTCCCAAGTGGGCTGGGTGCATTCGTTATACGATCACCGGGAACTGTGGTCAGAAACAGATCTAGAAGTGATGCGTGTTGTTCTTGCTGATCTGGGAAACGGGTTGGAAACGTAACTATTTGTGATAGGGAGTGAAACATAGAGAATTATTAAACCAGTCTTAGCATAGTTGATTTGAAAATCTTCTGTTTAAATTTGCCTTAAATGTACATCTTTCAATATTCCTTTGCTAACATAAGAGATTAAGCATAATATAAAACCTGTTTCTTTTTTTTACATGAAAGTTATCGAGAAATTTCTTCACGTTCGTTTTTTAAGGTTCTTCATGATTTAAGATTCCTTCAGGTTCATTTAAGAGTTTTCGGAAAAAAAATCATTATAATCCTTGTTCCCAGAAGAAAAATACAACTAAGTAATTTGTAAAAAAAAAAGAAATTATATTGAAAATCAGTCATCTACAACAAATAAACAAGTGATTCCATGTAAGTCTGATAGCGAAGTGAGCCTAACACCGAGAGAAATATTTTCCTGGTCTTTATAGTTAGATGAGCATCATAAGATACACCAAAGTCCACCGCTTCTGCTTCACGCATTATTGTATCAATGTGTCTGAATTCGTGTATCGTCTAGTGGTTTAAAATGTTCTTCTAATGAATGCCTGTATACAGAGTGTATAAATAGTCATTGTTCTGCATATATATAAAATGTTCGTTTTGTGTGCGGCCACTTCTTTACAAATGCACATAGTCAACAAACGCGACACATAAACTTTTACCTAGTTGTTTTACAATCAAACAATAACATAACCTCAGACCAAATGAATCACATACCTTCTTGTTTGTCCAAACCCTGAAAAGAACGCCATAACAACGAGTTATATTTACATGGGTTTTATTTGTATTATAAATTCTCTTGTTGGAGTTTGGCACGCTAAGTCTCTTTCTACATTTTCCTAGTTTTCTGTCCGTTACCACGTCTGGTCGCTAACGCATTTCTCATCAACTCATTAATTGGATCTCTGCTAACTAACTATTACCCCTGCCAAGCAGACCAAATCACGTGTTGTCACGTAAGTTAAACCTTGTTTATATAAACTAACAAAATTCCAATCTATTTTTAAATTCCTAAATTGACTTTCTTTATTTTATTTCTGCTTAAATTCCTTATTTAACACTCAAAACTGTAAATACATTTTCCAAAATGTAATTGCTTTATTTTTTAATAATAGTAATTGACCAGGTTACTCGACGTTGTTCGGTCAATATCGCACATGAACTGGAAATATTCAACAAGCACCAAAACATGCCCCTAAAAAGAATTTTTGGGGTAAGTTTAATGCTTCTCGACATGGGCGTCTAATACTTGTTACAGCAATGTATACAACATTGATTTACTTCCTAGAATGTCGTTTTCCACATGATGATAGAATATTTCAACAGGATTCAACAGATTCAACCTATTATACATACGAGGGCGTGCAATAAGTAATGCCCCTGACCCACTTCCCATAGCAGTAGACCAACGAAACTTGGCACAGTTATTAGTCTTTCTCTACATAGGAACCTCCCAGAGTTATGCATTTCTCCCATCGTTTGATGCAGCTCTGGGGACCGTTTTTGTAGAACACCCCAGGTTGGTCCTCCAACCACGACGTGACTTCAGAAATCAAGGCTGTATCATCTGGGAAACGCTTTCCTTTAAAAAACAACTTCATGGCTAGGAAGAGGTGAAAGTCAGACGGTGCAAGGTCAAGAGAGTAGGGAGGATGGGGAGTTTCCATAACCACACGCCCGTGCTTCTGATCTGGCGACATGCGAGTTGTGGACCGGAGCGTTGTCCTGCAGGAGGAGGGTACATTTGCTGATCTTCCACCGCCTCTTGATTTTGATAGCTTCCCTTAATTTCCTAAAAAGTAAAGCATGATAGGCTCCTGTAATTGTGGTACCCTTTGCCAGGAAATCTGTCATCACTACTCCGTCCTGGTTCCAGAAGACTGTGAGCATGACCTTGCCAGCCGAGGGCTGTATCCTTGCCTTCTTTGGAGGTGGTGAGTCCAAGCGCTTCCACTGCCTTGACTGGGTTTTGATCTTTGGATTATAGTGATGGACCCAAGTTTCATCCTGTGTAATCAGTCTTTTGAAAAACTTAGACTCATCTTCTCGCTTCTGGAATGGTGTGAGCAACCTGGGAATCCATCTGGCAGACACCTTATTCATATGCCAATTTTCATGAATGATAGTTTCCACAGACCTTGTACTAATCTTGACATCTTGGGCTATTTGGCGAATAGTAATGCGCCGATCTTCCAAAATGGCAGTTTCAACTTGACGGACAGATGCTTCATCAATGGCAGAAGGTGGGGCGGCCAGGTCTGGGAGCTGTTTCCAAAGACTTCTGCTGTAAATGGAAATGGAAATGTCTAAAAAGGTTATAGCAATGCAGGGACAAACGAAACGTCTTATTCGTTTTTATTATGTTTATCTTCGTATATCAATTTATTTTCCAAAATAATCACAATACAAATCAGTAAACATAAACTGTTTGATATAATCAGATGTTGGAGGTCTTACTATTTCGAGATTATCAACCTATTTTTTCAAAAGGGAAGGTACCAAAGAATGTCTTTCGAAAAAATTAAAATAACCTAAAGTGGAACCGAAAATGAAAATAGTTCATCTGTAAAGCATAAATAGAGTTCACGCATAAAGTTTTCTTACTTATTATCATCGCTATTACTAATTTTTATTTTTATGTATTTAATTTATTTTGATAGTGATTATGCTGTTTAACATTGCCTCGCATAATTATCGCAAGACTCCAATAACTATAAAAATAATAATCAAAATGAATAATAATAAACGAAACAAAATAAATAACAGGTGTTATATGGATGTATGCTAGAAAAAATGTGACTTATTGGGTCACCATTGAAATCGAATTAGATTGTTCGAACTAAGAAAATGTGAGTTTTAAATCCAGTTAGATATTAAAATGTAAACAATCCCAAATTAGTCGCTTTCTGTCCTCTCTCTCTCTCTCTCTCTCTCTCTCTCTCTCTATATATATATATATATATATATATATATATATATATATATATAGTTACCTATCTATTTAGTTATCTATCTCTTTCCTTGATGTACTGATGATAAAAACACCATCTTGTTACCTTACATCATTACATCGTAAACCTAGCTTTACAGGATTGAAATTCGTTTTGCCCTACAAAACGAAAGATTAATCTAATTTGGACCGAATACATCATGTCCTTATGATTTTTCAAAAGCAAAACTAGATGAATAATTGAAAACGATCACGGTTACTTTATCCAATAATAGGTACCCTCTAGGTCAGTCATTGAAAGGAAATTAAATGAATGTTTCCAAATAAAAGCTAATATAGTGGCTTAATGTCCAATTCATATTTATTTGCCCTGGTTAGAATCAATAAGTGGGAAATTCATCGGTCAGATTAGTTCAACGGTAGAAAAATGCTATTTTGCGTTCAACGTACGGGTTGGTTTTTCTACTACAGCGTTAATGACATCCTCTTCAAAAGACGTTTTACCCACCTTCATAATAACAATAATGTAATTTATCAATTTAAATGTAATCGCAGTGTTGGCTACGTGGGTCAAACGGCGCTAATATTGGATGGTAGAGTCCTACAACACATACCTTTCAAAATCAGGAATGGTACCCACATACTAACGGACGTTCTTAATAACACATCTGGGTCGTAAATAGTTGATCATTTATTTAAAAACCCGTCAGGTGCTACGAACTTCAGCATTAACTCATTTACCATTTTGATTAATGCTCATTCGGGCTTCTATATAGATTACACATAGATTTAATTTATATATATAGTGTTTCCCTTATTTTTTTTTTCTTATTTTTGTTCTCTCCGGTAATACACACTAACGCCAATTTATTTTAAACGCATATTTTCCCTTGTGGGTTTTTCTTGCTTTTATAAATAAAAATCCATCTCAAGAAGAATGAGAGCGAAACCAGCCAGCTGAACTCACATTTTTTATCTTTTTTAATCATGAATTTCAAAACATGTATTACCTTTACAATATATATATGTGTGTGTGCGTGTGTGCGTGTGTGTGTGTGTGTGTGTGTGTGTGTGTGTGTGTGTGTGTGTGTGTGTGTGTGTGTAATGGTTGCATAGATTGGTTTCCTAGATGTAAATTCAACGAAACCCGCGTGATTATTAAAGAGTGATCAATGAAAGACAACTGGTATATATAGTTTGTTATCATACAAACATTATCTTTAAACAAATAAATAAATAAATAAATAAATAAATAACAAGGAGAAATAAATTAATTAATAAAATGCGAGGGATAAAATGAATAAATAAATATCTTATCAATAAAATAGATTGATAAAGATTGCGCCACTAGCTAAGAAAAATCAGCCATAAAGACTTAAAATAGGGAAACAACAATGATGAGGGCATAATATTACTTCAGATTAAAGCAAACACTTGGGCCAATAAACAACCGTCAATTAAAATAAAACAAATACCCCCCTGTGATAACTTGACCAGACGGGATAGGACTTACCGTCACTTCCTTTCCTATCCACCCATTTTCTTTCATGATTCTTTTTAATGAGCCGTTCCATATAAGTTTACAAATTTACCGAATTTCCATTACTAACAATTACTGTATTGTTCAATTTCTACTGTACACTCTTTAACCCTTATCCTCGAGTGTGACTAGACTATCGTACTTCAAGTTTAAATTGCAATCCTATCATTTTTATTATATTAGGTGATTTTATCCACTGTGAGATTTGCCTAGGCCAGGAGGAAGGGAACTAATACTAACTGCCAAGAGTGCTCAATTCATTATGCGTGTGTATTTAGTTGAGTAACGCTTAGATACAATCCTTTTCTAAGTCGAACTAATGATATATTTGATTTTCTTTGTGTTATAATTTTGTGTGCTCTATGTTTTTTAGACAATTTATATACATACTGTCAAGTCTACATCCAAATGAAATGTACATGTATATATAACACACGAATATTTTTTAAATATTTTTTATATGAACCGGTTCTCACAGTGCCTGTTCTATTGTCTTTTCTCCATTTTTTGTTACTTCGTTTGTTTTTTTTAATAATCAGTCTCATAAGCCATTTTTATTTTGTGCCATGTCTATGAGCAGCATAAATAATTAACAGGCCATTCCATTCTTCGAACGGCACCGATGCACCTGCCAACACGTGCAATGCGCTAATTTATTCTCCTGCTCACGGAACAATTTCGATTTAAAAATCAACTTTACTATAACATAACCCTTCCCGACCCCACGCGCTTTCTATTGTGTTATTATTTATACGCAAAAGTTCTTGGCCAAATAATATTATAACAAGAAATTAAAGTATCACGAAAAGAAGAAAAACGATGTTGATATTGCCGAAAACAGCCACCTGCTGACCCGCTTTCTAGTTATGCATGAAACTTACATAAACATCTATCATCTTTCACATCTATCAACTTAAGATATATATATATACATATTTATATATATTTATATATATATATATTTATATAATATATATATATAAAATATATATATATAATATATAATATATATAATATATGTGTGTCAGTACGTGTACGTATAATTTGTGCATATATGAATAAAAATGAAACTCTTCTAAAGGTATGTATGTATATAACATATATACAGATTATATGTGTGTGAGTATATATGTGTATGAGGTTTCATTTCATAAATAAATACGTGTATGAGTGCCAATGTATGTGTGTGCTTATATGTGTGCTGAATATATAGTCTTCATAATGAATCGCATAAATATATGTTCAACTTCATAAAGTTTACAATTAGAGTCGAAAAATAAAGATTGAAACTTTAGTTTGAAAAGTGCTCAATATTATATATGATAAATAAGGGCAGAGTTGTTACCAGTCACCGCACATGTTAGATATTGCTTGTTTTGTTTTGGTTATTTTTAATTTGGATGATTTGAAGGTAATTATTGCAATAGAAAATCCAGTCTGGTTAGGAAGCTATATCAGATATGTGTATTTTCTTACTTCTATTATTATTATTATTATTAGTAGTAGTAGTAGTAGTAGTAGTAGTAGTAGTAGTAGTAGTAGTTTATAATATACACAGCAATTATTACTATTGTTATCGTTATTATTATTATTATTATCGTTATTATTATTATTATTATTATTATTATTATTATTTAATCTCTGTTCTCATACCGGCCATTTTTTGTTGATAAGCCGAAACAATGTTCAACCCAAGCCTCTTCATGTTAAGAACGGCTTTCGGAATGGTCACCTGTAACATCCCCAAGTAAATAACGGCTTTCGAAATAGACATCTCATTTCGTGAGTGGATGTGGTTATCAAAATATTTGCTTCAAATTTAACTTTGATAATCGCCGATCCCCACGCGCAAATACTATGATCCAACAAAGAAATTTTGGGGTGGCAGTGTCGGTCGGATATAATTAGATTTGTTCTCCGCCCGTGCGTATTAATTTGGCGGCCAGTTATTTAAAGTGCATAATACAATGCTTTATATCGGTAAAACTACTTGCATCCGCCAAATATAAATGATATTTTTTTAATCAACATAGTGCAAGACCAGATAAAGAAAAGCGTGTAGCTGAATCTAAACTTTTCCTTTAAGTAAAAAAACAAAAATAAATACATAATAAAACATGACCCCCTTGTATAAAAATAACGTGCGGGTATTGTTATTGTTGTTGTTGTTGTCGAACCCTAAATCTCCTTATGATAAAACGGCTTTCGAAATAGACACCCCAACCTTCTTCATGTTAAGAATGGCTTTCGGAATAGACACCCCCAACCTCCTCATGTTAATAACGGTTTTCAGAATGGTTACCCCCAACATTCCCATGTAAAGAACAGCTTTTGGAATAAACATCCGATCTTGTGGGTGAGGGAGGGGTTATCAAACTGTTTGCTCCAAAATTTACCTTGATAATCGCTGTCAGAATCCTCACGCGCAAATACTTTGAACCAAAAGTAAAAAAGTCGTCATTTTAAAGAAAAGTGTGTCTATAATTAATCTCTAATCAAACACCTGCATAAAATATTGAGGTCTCAAGGTAATTTTAAGCAATTAAAGCCGAAAACAAAAAATAAACAATGCTACACGTAAATAGTAATGTTATGTTTCAGGTTGTTTTGTTGTTGTTTGCATGCATGTTTTGTTTTGGGGGTTATCTGCGCGATGTTGATATGTGCATAAGTATAAAAAATATAAATAAAAAATAAAGAAAACGCCTCGTTAGAACACAAACTAAAAGAAAAGGCAAAGGAATGGCATCGTTTTCGGTTCTGTAAGGAGATTCGAAATCGAAAAAAATCAATGTTATCTGTAAATGTTTTTTTGTTTCATAATTTGTTTTTTAGGGGGTAGTTGCATGGTAGTAGTGTGTGTGTAGTAAACTGTGAGGGTATCACTACGTAAATTTCTGATTATGAGCGGTTAATATTTTTGTGCATGGTTTAATATTTATAAAACCATCGCTTCGTGCAGAGAGAGACGCCATATTTGTAAAGGTCTGATGCGTTCGTTTTTGTAATCCGGAATAATTGATTTTTCAGTTCTCAGCCAATGTGAATTGCCGGAATTTTAGAAGGAAGAAATTATTATTTTCGAATTGGAATATAGAAAGGTAATTGTATATTTATGAGTGTATGATCCAGTCATCACGGATGCCAGGACAATATAGTAATAATATTTATATTTCTTCCGGGTGATGAGTGTGGGCTGTAGGAAGACTTGATTTAGAGGGAAAAATAGGAAATACTTCGTCTAAAGATGGTGCGATTGTGATGATGTTGCTCCTAATCTGCTGTCAGATTTTATTATAACGATTAAATGTATTTAAAATGTCGTTTTAAAGTTACATAAGATAGTGGTTAATATTCTAGATATAATAAATAAATTTGTATGTGACATATGTTGTTGCATACGGTATTTTGGTCCAGAGGGGAATTTCTAAAAACAAAATATTATATAGGAAACAAGTTCCATCTATATATTTACTAATATTTTACATGGTTCTATTTAATTTTACCTGTTTATTATCAAATGTCATGTGCTTAAGTTGTTTAGTTTCCGCGCCCAAAGAATTTCCTTAACATAGTAGCTAGTTTCCCTGGAGCCGGAGTTTATATAGTGCCAATTTTCCTTTTCATTGCAATCTTTCTCGTTTTCAACTTCATATTACGATTAGCAAAACAGCGAATAACCTTTTGCTTCCTATTATTATTGTGCTGTATTTTTTTTTGCTTGTTTATATTTCAATATCCCAAAAATATTCTGTTTTTTATTTATACTTCTACTATGAATGTATGTGTTGAAAATATAGTAGATTGCCTGGTTCCCTAAGGACTACATTTTTAAATCAGTTATATTTATTTTATACACGCGTTTACAATTCGTTAAAAATCATGGAAAAATGTTCTTCGCCAGTGTTCACAAGAATATGTATACCCATATAAAATAGCGTCTACATTAGTTAAATAAAAAAGCAAAAGAAAGAAAACACGCTCACACACGCACACAGGCAAAGTGCCTTTTACACGAACATACACATACATACATACATACATGATGATTGCAACGTCTTGTCAGACGAGTGCCACTCCCTCAGACATTTAAAATCCATGAGCCCAAATGCCTGAGGGAGTATCTATACAAAGATGATGTTACAGAGTCTTAGCTTTGTACGACAGCTAAGTCTCTCTCTCGGTTCAAAATGTTTAGATCCAGCAACAAGCAAGAGCAAGATAGCCAGCAACAAATTAAACTGCAGACCAGCTTAATGCGGGTACTGGTCTCCCACTTTATGGTTTTTTAAATCAGAGATTTGCTTCTCCTAGAAAGGTTGCATTCACCACGGCTTACGGGAGCCCTCTCCACCCCAATACACATATACACATACACAAATATACACGGTGCTATTTGACCGTTGACCCAGAAAAAGAGTTCATTCGCCCTTTTGTGAGGAGGGCGGCTAGTCTCCCTGGAGGATTAAACAAGACATACATACATACATACATACATACATACATACATACGCACACACATATATATTCACTTTTGGAATCACTACTATATATTGGATACAATATAAAAATCGAGTATTTGCTCTATGATAATAAATACGAAATCAGCAGTAATTAAATCATCATATTTAAAAGTATTTTACTACTATGCAATATATATATATACGAGGTACCTTTAATAGGGTTCCAGACATTTTTGTATAACCAGTTCCTCAGCACTCTGTCTATCCACACCTTTACATACTCAGCCTTGATCACATCCCCTTCAACTTCATTGGCCACAAACTTCAGCATACACTCCTCACTTCTAACTACATACGCCTTCAACGACGTTTCCTCAGCTCTAATCTTTCACAATCATCAATCCTCTTCTGATTCGCTACTACTAATGTGGGATATACCAAACATTGGCAAAATATTTCATGTCAGACTTTTGCAAAATTCCGCACTATATTCTAAAATAGTGACAGCCCATGCATTCACGACCTCAATAATATTTCATTCGTACAACTTTGACTTCACTCTTTGACGATACTCCTTCCTGTCTTTCTCTTCGATCTCCCTGTTCATGATGCATGCACCCTACAACACACCCAAATACTCTGGACTTTGTATTTCTTTTCTAACTTCTCCATTTGGCAAGGCAATTTCATTCTAATGCACCTTTATTCCATTTTTCAACGAGCTCCACCAGTGTCTACACTTTCTTCCCTTTCCTACCAAATACCTCTAAATCATCCATGACCAGCAGGTGGTCAATGCACCAGACCTATACCCCTGCTTCTCTTCCTTCCAGAGGATGCTAAGTGGCATCATTTCTAAAGAAAAGGATATCATGAATCTCCTTGGAATATGCCTCGTCTGATTCCGAGCCTCGCAAGCACCCCGCTGTTTGCTATCAGAACAGTTTTCCATTGAGCTATACTGGAAACCCTGCAATATTGCCATTGAACCATACTGGAAACCCTGCAATATTTCTAGCAAACTTCATCTACAGTATTTCGCGAATCCATGAATGAAAGAGAATGTCGTATGTTTTTTCTGTAATCGATAGTTATATTCAAATAGATTTTCTTTTTCATTGCATCCTGCAACACTTCCTTAGAAATCATTAGCTGATTCTTGGTACTCTTCGATTTGAACCATCATCAAATCAATAGCGTCCTTCCCCTAACAAGCCAATCAGGAGCGCCACCCAAGTAAACCACGTTTTGAAAGGAAGCAGCTATTGGGAAATAAAGACATCGGAACTTCTTGTACCAAAAGCCTCTCACTCTATTTGAACCCGATTTATTTCAGTCGTCATCCTTCGAATATTAAAAAGTTGGCATCGTCAAGGGTTATTACAACGTTCTCCATCTGACGCATCCTTGAGAACCTTGCTTTGGCATCTCCCAAATAGCCTTATCATTGAATCGCTTTTCCATAGACCAAATTTCACTCCAGAACTCCCTACCATCATCTGCATTTTGAGTACTTTTACTTTCAGTGTCCTTGCTATCACGTAGTTCCTTATACAGTTGAGACTGGTTTTTACGGAAAGGGTTGTCCTGACGAAAATGAACACCTTTCCCAACAAAGTTCCTCATTTTCACACCACTTGGACTTTCTCTTTCAACATTTCTAGAACTGCCATTGGGCCTCATTTCGTCAAACAACACCTTCAAGCCAGTCTTTGGCTTTCTATCTAGCTTAACTCTTGTCCTCATCTCTTCAATTCTTTCAATGTTTTTCACCACCGTTTAATACTTTCTTCAAGCCACATCTTCCAGTATGACTGTCCGTTCTTCTTACCCCCATTTTTTTCTTCTGCATCAACCCAAGACGATTTGTAACAATGTACAACGCATCATACAAAAGCCTTTTTAAGTTCTCTCTTACGGTGTCATGAATTACGCCTTGGACCAACTTCACTCTGTTTTTCTACCTTCTGTTTATCAAAACTTTTCACATTTGGGATATTTATGATTTCGCTATCGAAGAAAATCTCTTTTAATTCTGAAGTACTTATTTCTTTATTTAATTATTTGTAAACTGTTATCCTCATCTTCATAGTTGGTGTTTCTCACAACGTTTCGGTCAACTATTCCTCTAGATTTCGTCAAGTGGTTAACCGCAGCGAGATAGGAATGCTGAGTCTCTTAAGGATTCCAATAAATAAAAAAAATATAATAATAATAATAATAATAATAATATTCTGCTTTCTTAATCAGTCAATGATCGAATTCATTACTTTCTTTACTACTTCTCCAAACATCTGCTCTTTCTACTGACATTGTTTCAGGGTCATGAACCTCATCTGCCTCAAAGCTTTCAAAAGTCTCGTGGTAAGTTCCCAAACTACAACATTTAATTTCTCCTTGTCACTGAATTATGTCATTACCTACATTTCTCTCTCACACTTCGACACTACTAGTACGCTCATCAGAGTTACTTTTACCATCCTTATTTCCTTATGTATTTCATTACTAACTATCCATCTAATCATCTTGAGAAATTTTTTTAAATAAATACGAAACATTGATGAACATATAAAAAATTTTAAAGTTTCCTCTTGGTTATATATATATATATATATATATATATATATATATATATGTGTGTGTGTGTGTGTGTGTGTGTGTGTGTGTGTGTGTGTGTGTGTGTGTGTGTGTGTGTGTGTTTGAGTGCGTGTGTTTGTGTGTGTGTATATTTACATATGTATGTATATATACATATACATGCATATATGTATATATACAAATATATGTGTATATACATATATATGCATATATATATATACATATATATGAATATATATATACCTATATATACATATATATGTGCATATATATATATATATATAAATACTAGCTGTACCCGGCTGTGATGATATAAAAATTGTTTGATTTGCTGACTGCAGAACACGCAACATGTACTTGTTAATGTGAGAAGCAATTAGTGTGTAGATGTAAATCACGCAAATGTAAAAATTGTCCTTGAGCCTTGTTGATGATTATTGCAAACGTCAAGCGAATTGTGAACTACAATATCTTAAATTAAAATGGTATATCCGTTGAGATCATTCTATGCACGTTCGATTATGACATTTTTCCTTAGGTTTACAAAGAGGAAAATATGAGGGCTTAATTTTACTATGGACATATTTGTGAGCACGCACTGAAAAATGTTAAATGATGGTATCTACTGAATTGCCATGTTGCAGTAAGGAAAATATCCAAAAATTACGAAAAACGATCAGGTAGAAAATTAATTATTAAAAAATTATTTTCGAAAAAAAAATACAAATGTTGGTTATTTCTCTCGTATTTATGTCACGTGTTGTGTTAAAACAGACATTACTGAAATCATTTTTTCCGTAGAATCATGAAATATAATGTTTTATGTAATGTTCTAAAAATACTTAACTAATTTTTGCATGGCAATGAGATAGATAACATTGCTTATTGTTGAAATGCAAATGTAAATAGTTATCATTTTTTTTAATTAAAAACTAACTTTTCGGTTGTCGGATTTCGCTACAATAAACGAAGAAGCATCCTGTATTCTATTTTTGAGCAGATTATTAGTGATTGGAAATGAATCTTCTAGATGCAAAAAATCTAGTTTTAAAAATGCAAAAAATATAGTTTTAAAAATTCTAAGGGGTGCTCAGTTTCTAATACAACGTTCTAGTAAATCGATCCCCCTCCTTTGAAACACTCAACGAAAACACGAAACCAAATTATTGCCCGTATGGTTGGGAGGTTTTTTCGTATGGTTAGGAAATGTTCTTTTTGTCTTTTTCAACATTTTTCCAGATTATTATTGATTAGATACCCATCTACCAGATTCTGCGAAAAAAATTTAAATGCCAAAAATTCAATATTTAAAGATTTTAGGGGTCACTCAGTTTCTAATACAACGTAAGTAAAAGTTTGTGGTTTCACGATGAAACTTGTCATCACTTAGTGCCTTAATGTTATCTTTTATGTAAGAATTGGTTGCTTGGGTGTAAATTCCAAAACTCATTTCACTCTAATTAATTTAGATGACTAAAATAGGAATAAATCACAATTAATAAAATTGTCCTCATTGACAAACAATTAAACAGACTCTTCAATAAATCAGTGTCGTGCATGTGTCGATTATTTCCAATACGGGGGAGAGATCTACCAGAAGGTTTTATTAGAACTGAGCACCGCCTAAACTACATTAAATATTGTTTGTTTTGTTTTTGGGGGGCGGGATATTTTCTTTCTGTAGATTAATAAATTAAAAGAAGACGAAAAAATATCTTGCATTGTACACATAAACGTTATCGTGGATTAAATTTTTAACGATTTTTATGTCAAATATGTGTACTGGCATATATTGTGAACAAGATGTATCCCCGCGTTTGCTCGGCTTTAGTCAGAATATGACGTTAACAGCCTGATTATGCTGAGCGTCGTCGATAAAATCATAACAACGCTACCTAAAAGAACATAGCAAAATAAATAAACGTAAAAACAAAAAAAAAAACGACCTACAATAATTTGGTGTTTTATTATTCATTTGTTTTTTTTAATAACTGTCAAAAAATGTTAGAAGAAGCAAAAATTAATTGGGAGGATCAAAATAATTTTAACATGTTTTAAAAAAGGTTTAAATTTTTGTTACACAGGAATCACCACTTATCAAGGCCGAGTGGCCACTCGAAGGGCTAATGAGTTTACATTAGGCAATGTGATTATAGCGTAGTAAACATAAGTAGCTGGAATTTTGTAAATTAGATTATTAGAGGAACGGTGAATCATGAACTTGTTTACGTTAGACTTGAAGGCAATCAGATTGTAGTCAGCTGGAAAGCAGGCAATCGGAAGAGAGTTCCACAGGCGTGCAGTTCTAAGAAAGAAGCTTTGTTCATGGAATCTACATTGAGGTTTAGGCACAGAAAAAGAGTGCGGGAAATTATTGATAGTAGTTTTAGCTAGACGAGTGTTGTTCGTGAAGTTTGGCGATGGGGGCCATAGATTGAAGCTCAGCTGAGCACTAGCCAGGAAAATTACGCTAAAGCAGAGACAGGCTCGCAACGTCTCTTCAGTGGGAAAGTGGTTGCAGGGAAGAGAAAAGGGCATCCCCCACTAAGCTACAAAGTCTATTTTAAACTCTGTCAAGGCTAGATAAGCTGCTTCTAGCAGCTCCTGCCGAGATGTGGCAACAGTACTCCATCGTTAGGTGTACCTGGCTTTTATATAGGTAGAGAATTGCATAAGGAGTGAGATATTTACTGGAGCGGTAGAAAGATCCCACTATTTTTCCAGTGACCTTGGCAATGAATTTGATAAACGTGTTCAATTTCAAGCCAGGAGTAAGGGTCAAGCGCAGAAGCTTGTCAAGACATGAAACCTCCCCAAGACGAGAGCCATTCATTTCAACCGGTGCCAGATTGGCATCAGAGCGTAGATGATGTAGACATAGAAGCTTGGTTTTAGCAGTAAACAGCCACTTATTTCCCCATTGTACCAGATGCTCAAGATAGAATCGGAGAGAACTTGGTCGTTTACAGTCTTAGATGTGCTACCATAGATTGTAGTGTCGTCAGCATAAATGTCCACGAATGATATAAGGGTGTGATTTCGAAAATCATTAATGTAGATCAGGAAGAGAGTTGGACCCCTGAGGGACTACAGCATTAATACTGTGAGCTTCTGATTTCTGCCCATCATCCACTACTCGTCTCCCTGGAAGACCTCATCAGTTTACCCTGTATTCAAGAACCTATCAGAGAAAATGATTTAATAATGGAGAAGATATTTCCCGCTATACCATAGATGGAGATCTTTTGAAATAGACCTTTATGCCATACCTTATCAAAGGCGTTTGATATGTCAAGAGCAATTGCCCTAGAGAGGAAGCCTCCGTCGATAGATTCGCTAATCCTATGAGATATAACTGTAAGTACATCTGTAGATCTAGGGGAACGGAAACCATGTTGCACGTTACTAAGAAGTTGTTTTTGCTGAAATGGTTGATTACTTCTCTATTTAACACAGATTCCAGCAGCTTACTCATGATGCACAGGAGACTTATTGATCTGTACGGAGAGAGAGATGAGCGATCACCTGAATTCTTATATACAGACTATACTGATGATGTTTTCCAAGGTGTTGGGAAGCATTTCTCTTTAAGACAACACTTAAACAGTTTTGTAAGTATGGGCGCTAGTTCTGGTTAAAGCTTTTTGATCACTAGAATTGAAATGCCATCAGGGCCAGTTGCTTTACTGGAATCAAAGATTTTGATTAGCTTGGCAACATCACGCACAGATATTTGCATGTCGCATAGTGTGTTTTCAGATACACGAGGAAATACTGGGGGTTGGCGGCCTTGGTCGTAAAGGGTAGAATTAGCTGCAAAGATCTTGGATAAGAGGTTGGCTTTGTTTGATGCTGACGAGATTACCTCTGGTCCATTGATGATGGTTGGGATAGAGCACACACATCTGTTCAGGATTCTGTTTGCTATTTGCCAAAACTGATGGGACCCTAGCCACTGCTCAGCTACTTTGGGCTTGACGGACTGAGCATACAACTCTCTCCCATTCTTTATTACATTTTTTACAGTGGTTGCTGACGGACCTGAAGGCGGTTTTAGTCTCAGTACATCTATTACGTTGGAAGCAATGGAAAAAGTGATTTCTGTGTTCAATGGTAGCAGCACATTCTGGAGGGCTGTTAGGTTTTTGTTAGAACTTTTTCGAGGGTATGAAACGGTCTATATCTACAATTATTCATTCCGTTGGGTCTGATACTATACAGGACACATCATTTTTAAACGTGAAACGCAGAGGTAGATCTGGTATAAATGTGCGAAAGCCATCCCAGTCAGCCATGAGAAAAAGCTCTGGGAGACTTGCATACTGGCCGTCAGTGTCGGGAACACGAGTGGGTTCATGAATAACCTGAGTGAGATCATAAACAATGGAGAAATCGTGACAGAATCTTTTTTGCTGAGGGGTACACAGACAGAACGTGGTCAATTTTCTCATATATTAAAGATAGTAACTCCACTGTTGTGGGGGCGATAGAATGCAAATATGAACGCGGTAGTGTGAGCAAGTGCAACCCGGAAGCACATATAGGGTAAATTAGGATCTTCTCTGGAGATGTCCCTGCCGTCTGGAAAGTCGTCTTTAATGTAGGCACATACTCCATGTCTATGGCGATTTTGGGGGTTCGGGTTTAAACGTTAAGTTAGAGTATCCTTTAATTACGAACTCATGTAGGGAAGAAGTCGATCCAATGCCAGTTCGCTTAGGAATAATAGGTCAGGTTTAATCTCCTGTAATAGAGTTAGAATCTCTGGAAGGTTCAAACGTAGATCCCTGATGTCGGAGAAGGGGGTATGGTAGTGGGAGTCTACGTTGGAATTTGGAAATCTGTGTTTGATCGAGTGTTTTTTTTTCCGGAAGCCTTTCATGATTGGGAATTGGAGTTTGTGGAATAGGTCGACAGGCTTGCTTAGAGTAGGAAAGACAGGGAAAATAAGAGAAAAAGAAACGAAGAAATGTTTGGTAGCACATGATATGGTAAAGCCGTAACCATTACTGACTAATATGGCATCGACAGGTCCCACCAAAAATCGATTCACAAAATGGCAATACAGCAGCTCCAGTACTTAGCACCTGATGATAGGATAGCCTCCTTAGTGATTAATTCAAGGTTCTGGTCCTGATTATCAGGTGGATAACGTCAGGCCAGTTGAAACGTTTACCCTCAGCACCCTTATTAGTGACATAACCACAAGGATAGATAAAGAAACAGAATTTTCAACATCTCTGGCAACTGATCACACAAAATACAATGCATTGTCTATTCTCCATTAAAAAAAGGATTAAAGGGACTTATAAATATTTACTTTAAGTCGTAGCTCTAATTTGAATTGAAAGATATACTTGAAGATACCTTCCCCTCCCATATTACGCGTGAGTTTATTACACCGTTTTTTATGTATTTAAGTATTTTTTGTTAAAGAAAAATGGAAACAAAATTGTTTAGTTGTCTTTCAAGTATTGTTTTAAGTATTGTTTGTAAAAAAAAAGATTTTTTTAATCAGAAAAGGAATGTTTTTAAGATTCATTATGTTGGTAGTGTCCATGATTTTCATTTTTACCTCTTCCAATATTCATCCAAAAGTCATCTGCTAGGCGTGCGCGCGCCGACACCTTGTAATAATTCAGCTCGTCGCATTGTGACTGGCTGATTGGCGGGTCCAGTCAGACAGCAACTTCGGCATAACCCGGCTGTTAGGGTCATGCTCCGCCAAAAATCGAGCGACCCTGGCATACATTTGGTTCTCAATATGCACCAACACTCAAATCTTTTTGAATACTCATTTTTATTAACATATTTTCTTTTTAAATGAATTGTATACGATATATTTATAAAATAAATAAGCATATTAAAAATAGTTTACTGATATTTGCATTTATTATTGTGAACATTTTTCTGTACACATTCACCGTAGACCCTAAAAATGTGAAAGTTTAATGTTTTATCAGTGTCACGTGGGCAATGAATTACTGGCGGTGAAAGTTCCGATATATAATAAAATGCCCACCTCATTACAAAAAAACTACTTAATTCAGTAAATAAAAATTAAGTGTAACGTTAAAACAAACGATGAAAATGCTATACCAAATGCCTGAGCACTCGGACCAGTAGTTTTTTAGATCATATATCAATGACATACAAACTATTATATATATATATATATATATATATATATATATATATATATATAGATGTACAGAAGGTCAGAAAAACATTGGTATCGTCGGTTTGAAGCCTAACATAAGGGCCAACCCAAGATCAGCTAACAAAAAATAGACGCAACAGATAGAATATCATTTGGTTTGCACCTCCATATTGTTATATAGTTTGGTGGTTCACTATTATTATTATTATTATTATTATTATTATTATTATTATTATTATTGTTGTTGTTGTTGTTATTATTGTTCGTTGTTAGGAAGTCTTATTAAAAGTGAGTGTTCGAGTCTTAGAGAGTCTTATTTAGAGAAATGTTGCGTTCTGTGTTCGTGTTATGAAGAGATTCATATATATAAAATGTTCTTATTTAGAAGTGTAGTGAGGAGACAGTGTTGAAACAGTCTTAATGTTCACATTGTAGATATGAGATGTAGAGACATTGTGTATGTGAAGACATTTTAAAACACAGGATATATAAGACATATAATGACAATTTCACTTTACCTTTTGGTAGAATTACAACACAAAGATGACGTTTATAAAAACACATGATGGGTTTATTTCTTCTTCGACCGGTCGGTGGTTTTCTTAGTCAGGAATTCAAAGTTTCACATTCTAAGTTTCAAAGGTGACCGTCTCGCTTCCAGACGTTCGACTGTCCATCTCTGGACTTCAGACTGTCGTTTCTCGTCCTCAGACTCTCTCTGCTTAACTCTCAAGTTTCTAACTATATAGAGAACTTCCCATTTTCCATGACGTCATACACATGTTAAAACATGTGTCTTCTTTCACGTGTTCTGGAAATGCGTGTCAAAACTTTTTCCTTTGTTTACAAAAGGAATTTTAACCTATATTTCCAGTAACCTATATTTCCAATATGTTAAAACATGTTTATTAAATTATCCTATAGTTGCATTCTTCAATTCAATTTCATAACAGAATTGACAAATGCACATTCTTTTCTTAAAACTATTTTATCTCTAAGCTAAACAATGGTTTGTTTTTACATTCCATTTTCTAATTCTCTCTCGTAATCTATTTCTAAACCTAAATTACGAGGTTCGAATTTCGTCTATTCTATTTCATTTTTACATTTAACTAATTCCCTATTTTTATACTTACATGAAAAGGGGACAGCCCTTATCATGTAACAATATTCCCTCAACCCAAAAATACAAGTGGGACATTTATTCCTGAAACTGCTAGACAGAAATTTCCCTCCACAACATTAGCCGCGCAAACTATTCAACAGAAACACAGTTAAGATCAGCTATTCCACCACCCCATCAATAAAAAATATCATCGCAAGGGAACGCAATAAAAATGATATTGCGGACTGCTCGTGCAGATCCAAGGAAGATTTGCCATTAGAGGGAAGATGCAGGGTGAAATCCCTCGTATATGAAGCGAAACTCACACATCAGGCTAGCGATACACCAGAAGTATACATAGATATAACACAAGGGACGTTTAAGCAGAGATATTACATGCACAACAGTTCCTTCAGAGCAAAAACAAGGAATAAAACAGCATTATCCGCCCGAGTATGGCAGCTAAAAGACAATGAAACAATATTCAGCATTAAATGGACGATCATAGAGAAAAGACTGACATACTCACCAGCCCCAAAACGGTGCCCCCTTTGTGATGCGGAGAAATACCACATTATAAAGACCATAAATGACTCCTTTTTGAACGTCCGCAGTGAAATCTTTAAAGTATGTGTACATAGGAGACAAGCACTCCTAATAAACTAGGAGGACCAAACAACAAACGAGAGCCCTACCCAAAGGAATTTCTTCAAGAGTATTCTAAATGCAGTTGACTTAACGTATAAAATAATTTAGTTTAGTAAAAGTGAAAATGTACATTTAGAGTATTGTTAGTATAAACAATATTTTTATTGCTACATTAAAGAATACCATAAACTCAAATATATATATAACAATTAAATAAAAAGACCTAGAAATTAAATAGCTTATATAAGATCTATTAGAACCTGATACCAGATACATAGTCGCCAAAGATAAAATAAAATAAGAGCATATGGGATACCGATTGATTAATCAAAATACGATGCCAAATAGAAACAGAATAGGACAATATGCATTTACTAAAAATACATTAAATAAATAAAAAATAAAAAATTAGAAAATTGATATTAGAATAAAATGAATTGATATTAGAATAAAATAAAATATATAGAAATAGGGATAAGCTATAGTTAAATAAAAATAAACATCATTATAAACAATACATACGGCCCCGCTCTTTCCTCAAACAGAGAATAACATGACTGACAAGAGCCTAATATTATTTACAATTTACCCTTAACTGGCTCCCTTACGTTGGGCTTGAAAAGTATTCTAAATGCAGCCACTTTAACACATAAAATAATTTAGTAAAAGTGAAAATAGATATTTAGGCTGTTGTAAGTATAAAAATATTAAGAAATTTATGGCTATATAAAAGAATATCATAAACCCAAATATATATATATATATATATATATATATATATATGAAGTTAAATAAAAATTAAAAGACCTAGAAATGAAATAGCTTTTATAAGATCACTTAGAACTTAATATCAGATACATAGTAATCAAAGATAAAATAAAATAACAGCATATGGGATACTGATTAATTAATCAAAATATGAGCGGAAAAAATATATATAATAAATAAAATAAAAAAGATACATACATAAAAACGTATAAAAAATAAAAATAAAATATAAAACATAATATAATAGAGAAACAAAGAATAACGAATTGCCTCCCCTTAACTAAAATAAAAAGGACAAATGATTAAACAATCAATAAGATAGATTAATTACCTCTCTTGATCCAACCAAGACTAACTAAGCAGACCGCAACCATGCGGAATAGTAACAAAATAGAACAGCACAAAGTTACTAAAAATACATTAGATTAAACAAAAAAATTTTAAAATTAGAAAATTGATATTAAAATAAAAAATATATACAAAGATAGGGATAAGCGATAGTTAAATAAAAATGAAAATTGATATTAAAATTTAAAAAAATATATACAGAGATAGGGATAAGCTATATTTAAATAAAAATGAACATCATTAAAAACAATAAATGTGGTCCCGCTTTTCCTCAAGCAGAAACAATATAGCTGACGAGAGCCCAACATTATTTACGATTTACCATTAGTTGGGCCCTTATGTAAGGCTTGAAACCGACGGTAGCAATGATTTTCTGACCTTATGTACATTGAAATAAATAAATAGTAAGCTTTTATATCAAAAAAGTTTTTTTCTTCGTAATCGATCACTTTATTAGGATCTTGCCCAAAAAACAGTTATTGAAAATAACTTATTATCTAGCTCTATTTAGGTGTAAGGCACTGTTGAAGTAAATACTGAAAATTTATATATAAAATTAAAAGTAGATACATGACATAATATATATATATATATATATATATATATATATATATATATATTGTTTAATATAACAGTGTTCCTTTGCTTTTATTTCCTTTTTATATATGTTTAAACTTTTATAGTTTTTATGTACAATGTTCGTTCCTAAACTAATTTACTGATCATTCTAAATTTTAGAAGGTTCAAATATGATGTATATCTACTTTAATTCATTTTATGAAAAGGGGTAAAGGGAAGTTTATCCCTTCGTAAAAATTAATTCGCCTTCAATTTTGTGAAATCTTCATAAGTATTAGACGTCAGTTAATGAATATTTCCCCAATTTCAATGTCTTTGAAATATTGTAAAATGGCGTTTAGGGTGAATAATAGATAAATAACATCTCATTTGGAAATTCATTTGTAAGATTTGAATTTGATCAATAGTTATATGTCATGCTAAGGAAGAGAAAAGTCTTCCCCCTCTCTCTCTCTCTCTCTCTCTCTCTCTCTCTCTCTCTTTCTCTCTCTCTCTCTCTCTCTCTCTCTTTCAATAATCCACGTTATAAATATGTTGGACGGCCATTTTGTAATTTCTTAAAATAAGTTTATTTTTCTGAAAATTAGTTTCTGTTTCTTAAAATTAATAAATATCAAAATAATGTGAAAAATAATTTAACATATCACACCTACTTAAAACATTGTCTTTTTGCACTATTAAAGAGCTTCTTTTGTGTCCACGGTATGCTTATTTTTTATGCATAATGGATCCTCTCCAACTACAAATAAACCAATTATTTTTCTCTTACAGATAACAACGCAGATGCTATTTTTTATCAGCTAATATTTCAAATCAAACTTATACTTTTTCGCTTACGCAAAGCAAAAGATTCCGACGGATAAAAGAAAAAAAATTAAAATGATTCACATGCAAAACAATTACACTTTCAATTACGTAGACGACAATAGTTTGCAAATTAAAAAGTAATATTTTTATAAATCTCATAAAGATTAATATTTATTTACATATTTAAAAGTATAAAACTTGACAATCACGTCAATTACTGAGAGAGAGATAGGCATATTTTCCTTTTTCTTATCAGATAGTACACTACATGTCTATATCGTAAGAAAATAAACAATATGGGTGGAACTCAATTATTTTAAACGTAAAAACAAATTGAAATCGTTTTATTTTGTACCACAAAGACACCTTTGTGAAAGGCAAAGGGAGATAAATCTGCTTTCTTTATGTTTGGAATTAAACATGTTTTATTTTTTTTTTAATATTAATAATAGGCAATTTTTTATGCATTTACATATATGTGTTTTTTACGTTCTTGTTTAATTATTATTTTAGTTAGATTATATTTAGTTTACTTACAAAACTTAAAAAAAAAAGTTAAAAAACGGGATGTCAATTTAAGATTAATTTTTTATATCATACAACAAATATCAGAATGTTATTAAAATGGTGATAAATATAATATTGTAAAATGAAACCTGATTTTCGTATTTCTATTTATGAAAGGACATGGATAATTGTAATATTGATTATATTTTGATCTATTATTCTTTGTGTTATTCACTGTCTGATATTCCCGCAAACTGTTACCGTTGAATAAAATTTAAAAGCTATGGGTACTACTTAATAATCATAGGACGAAGACTACATAAATGACGTTGTTTTATGTTTTACCAATGCACTTTCGAAATATATGCACCACAACGACAGGTATCTGAAAGAAAGGGAGATAAATCTGCTTTCTTGTGTTGCACATGAACATGCTTTAATTTTTAAAAACAACTCATGAAACATCAGGTATTTAAAGCAAGATTTATTATATTTTCTTTTCAAGTTGAAACTTGATATTTACAGAGTAAATATAGGAATACGTAAGTCACAAGTAAGATAAAAAAAATTCTTGAGTTACCCACATATTCCCTGGTAACGCCGAGGTGGTGGCTACTACTTAATATTTGTTTTAGGTATCAACTACTATATATTTGTTTTAGGTGTTACGTAAACACTTATTTCTGTTAAAACATTCAAATTAGTTTCAATTGTGTGTTAGAAAATATTTTTCGTGCAACAAAAATATGAGGTGTCTTCAATAAAATTCCAGACTTTTTTAGTATGGACACTTTTATTGATATTCTCCTTCGAAGTCATCTTTTGAAACTGCAATTCACTTGTTCCGGAAAACTCCATGGAAGTCCTCTTGTGTGCGCGTGTGAATATCCCTCGTAACAGCCTCTTTCTTCATCACAATAGTGTCATAATGACTACTTCTAAGGTTTTCCTTGAGCTTAAGGAATGACTGAAAATCACAGAGACCAAAATCTGGACTAAAGGAGGGATGAGGAACTGCTTTGATGCCCATCTTGATCAAACAGCCTTTACTAAGATAGAGTTATGAACTGGTGCATTGTCTTGGTGGAAATGCCACTGACCTGATTTGATGAAATCTCTTCCTAAAAACCTCAACATAGTATTATTCATAAATAAATATTCAACAACCAAATTAAATCTACATACAAACTTAACCTCTTGAGAAATACAGTTGATACGATTAAGTTGTTCTCAAACATAAATAATAAACAAAATTGTTCCCTCTTACAATTTGACATTGAAAACTATTACCCTCTATCATAAAAGAACATTTAAAAGAAGTGATCGAATTCGTAAAGCTTCTTTCTAGTATTTCTGAGGTGTAGACTGAAATCATTAAAAAGTGCAGAAATACTGTGCTACTAAGCAGTAGTGAACAGTGGACCAAGAAGGGCCAAATAGGTCAATTTGATGTGCCAATAGGCTCTTTGGATTCAGCTTAAATGACAGACCTAGTGGGTTTATCTATTTTATACAACCTAACTAAGGTCATTGAGGTTGAAAACGTCTGGCACTAAAGACAATGGGCTTATGATTATAAAAAATCTCTAACGATCCTAAATGCGAGAGAATGAATGAATCATCCTTAATGAATTTCTGAGAATCAAGCTAAAAGTTGATATTGTTTTCAATATGAAAATAGTTAATTTTTTTATGCAACCTTAGATTTAAGTAAGGAGTGTTAATAACCATATAAAAAGGATAATGCTAATCCCATCTATGTTAATCCACTATCTAACCATCCTAAATATATTATCAACACATACCTAAGTCAATTAGCGAAAGGATTAGTAACAACTCCAGCCAAAGCATCTTCAATTCTCACAAAAAATCTACAATAAAGCTATTAAAGACAGAAGTAAAAGTTATAAAAGTATACAACTAGAATATATTGAACCAATACCCTCCAATAGTACACCTAAAATAAACAGAAAAAGAAAATAATCTGGTTTACGCCACATTTTATTGTGATACTTGAAACTAACCTAGGCTATAAATTTTAAAACCTTATCAAAAAGCATTTCCCTCCCGAAAATATTCTCCATAAAATTGTTAATAAAATACTATCAAATTAAGCTATAGTTGTAGTGATAATTTAGAGAAAAATACTCAAAAAACATAATAACAAAATATTAAATGGTATAAATAGAAATACACCTAAAATAACTAAATCATGCAATTGTATGAGAAAGTCTGAATGACCCCTTAAAGGATATTGCCTGATAACCTCAGTTGTTTAAAAAGCTATTGTTTCTACTAAAGAAAACACAGATAATAAAAGATATTTATTGGCATGGCAAGTAACACATTCAAGGTAAGATATACAAGACACAAATGTTCTTTTGAAAATCAAAACTATACAGAGAGACCATCACTATCTAAATACTTTGATGAATTAATTGAACAGAGATCATTACCAATTCTTGATTTGAATATCCTTAAGGGAGAAAAGACCTGTTTGTCTATAAATTCACCTGGCTGCCCATGCCTTAATGAGAAACTATATATTACAACATTTAGGGCGAGGTATAAGCTCCAAAACAAAAACATGAAAACTTTGTCAATTGTAAACACTATAAGAAACATCTCCTTACTAATCTACATTAATCTAAAGATTTAGAAACTATTTAAATATATATAATGTATAACCTAACATGCCATGTGCATACTCTCAATTTTCATGTATTGTAAAATATTATACTTCTTCACCCTTTAACCTCCATCCACGATTCACCTATACTTAGTATCTACTCCTCTATACACACTTATGTAACCATAAATAAATATATATTTTTTATTTCAATGATTCCTTCATCTTTATTATGTACATGTATCCTACGAATCTATTTTGTATGTTATATATGTGTATCTCATGAATTCTGTACAAATTTTATGTCAACACATGTCTATACCTCTGTTTTTTCACCTTTATTGTAAACGTACATATAACTATACATCTGCCTCCCTTTAACCTAATTAACTTCCATGTTATATGTGTATATCTACCAGTATATAACTTTCCTACTTCCTCCCTTAAGTATCTGTCTCAATATTGATATAACTGCATGCATGTATATGTATGGGCTGGTAAGGAGAAAAATGTTTTAGATGTAATAAGGTTTGCTGATCATCAAAACTAATGTATTTAATGATTATAGTATATTTTTATTTATCCTCCTATTGTAATGTGTCTAAAGGTGTATATGAGTAGGTGCGTATGCGTATGTATATTTATATTCATGTAAGTGTATGTAAAGTATATGCATGTGTATGAGTGTAGTTTACTATTATTTATCTAATATGGTATAAATCTCCAACTCTTGGATTTTCAAATCCATTAACTAACCTCGGTACTCCCTACCAATCCAATTTATATATATATATATATACATATATATATATATATATATATATATATATATAGGTCTAAAAAGACCAAGGGTATTCAAAACATTAAGTTAAATAATAGTTGTTCATTCTCCCTATGTTTTAATCTGATATGTACCAAATAGCGAACATTATAACTAAGAAGTTACGTATTTTGATGGATAGTTTACACCCGTCATAATATATGCAGATTACCTTACTCTGCTAAAGTAATATAATTGTAATTTTATCACAATTAACCACATATAAAATTAACACTTTATATAACGCGTGTAATAATGTGATACTATTGTTAATTGTTTTAGTAATTTTGATAATGTTATTAATATAAAAATGCGTACACGTACGCATTTTTATATTCGTATCCATGTGTGAGTTTATATGTACCCCGATTACATTTTAAAATTCTTATAATAACTCTATGACCATCTTTGATCGTAAATTTAAATCAAATCCATTAACTAATAACTTAATTTTATAAATTTAAAATTTTAAAAATTCAACTTATTTTTAAAATTATTTGCTTACACAGTATAAATGAATATATGTGTACGTATGTTTGTTTATGTGCGTGTACGTGCGTATATGTTTGCGGATATATGGGTGTATATATATATACATACATATGTATGTATGTATGCATGTATATATGTATGGATGTATGGATGGATGTACATATGTATGTACATGCATATGTATGTACATACGTACGTACATACCTATGTATTGTTCATATGTATGTAGGTATGTGTGTATGTATGTAGATATATGTCTCGAGTTGTATATATATATATATATATATATATATATATATATATATATATATATATATATATATAGGTCTATTTACGCTTAGGGATTTATACTTTACCATAGGGATGGGACTCCAGTTTTTCTTTTTCTCTGTGTTTCTCCTTCCCCCACTCCTTATCTCTTTTTATTTTTATTTCCATCTTTCTTCTGTTTTTTGCCAAGTCGACTGTCTTGGTATGGTCCCCTCTTAACAGCCAAATAAATTCTATTCATTATTAACTAGTTACTCTATCTCTATTTCTTCATTTCATTTTATTAAATCCCTCCCCCATCCCAACTCTCAACTTTCTTTACACGTGACAATTAGTTGATCATTGAATATACTTAAGCAAACTTTTTTCGACACGCAAAAATTAGCTGATCAACAGACACGCTTAAGAAAACTTGATGTTCAGTTAATTCAACCTCCACCACCATCATCATCATCATCATCTTGCGGTCACAGCCGAGATTGAACTCACTAAACACTTCCAACATTACCTATCTGTCATATCACCTAAAAGATCTTCCTCGGAGATAAATGTATCCCGTTGTATCCTATCTGGAAAAGTTAACTTTCGTGATCGATTGTGAGATGATGGGTGCTTCTATAGTACAAATGATGAAACAAATTCATCCGTGGCACGTGCACAATGCCCAGCAAACTGAATACGTCTTTTGCAAACTGAGGTTGATATTCTCGGTAAGTTTCCATATATCATTTCTAGAATTGGGTGGTTTCGCTATGAGAGATTGAGTACTCTTCTCAAAACATGTATGCAACATCCATCCAAACGACGCTGTTGCTTTGCTGAAAGAGTCCAAGTTTCAAGTCCATAGAGTAAGACGATAAGTACGCGGAAAACTTGGATTTTGAATTTGCGAGCAAGATTGGATTTCCACATTTTATCCATTTTATTACAAGCAACCCATACCATGCCCTTTCTAATGTAAAACTCTTTTTCAGAGTTCCTGATGTGTGATCCTAGATACTTGTTCTTGAACGCATTTGAGCTTGTTATTTGTGAGGGTTTTAATTTCGTGGTTGTTACGAATGTTAATTAGTATACACTCAGTTTTGGTAGCATTCAAGTGAAGCCCTGTACATTTTGTTGCTGATTCAAGAGAAGATAGTAGTGCCTGTGCGCTAATGATGTTGTCAGACGCAATGTCATCAGCAAAATCAGCATTAGGATTACGTGAACTTCTTCTCGGTTGATGCATCAGTCCATTGTCATTAATTGTATCCACAGAGATACATATAACGTAGTCTATTACAATGATGAAAAAGAAAGGCGCAAAGAATCAGTGAGATAGATTAAGAAAAATATAATATACTCTTTTTTTAGAAAAATGCAAAGAATTAATAATAGATGCATTTACTAATAACGCAAATTATTTACTAATAAAAAGCAAAAACAGTTATTAATACACACATTTACCAATAACCCACATAGAATTGTTTATAACTGATAGTTTAAGTAGCATTATCTCCTATAGAGAGTTGAAAATTTCAAAAATATTCATTTATACTTATTGCTAAGTAAAAGTAGACACGGAAAAGAAAAACAATAATGAATAATTAAAGATATGCATATAAATTAATAAATATTCATCGATTAATTTTATTTAAGTATGAGTAAATATCAAAATAAGTAAAATTAACAAAATAAATAAAGATAAATATATATCTACATATAGGTGTGTGTTTTTTTTATTTTTATATATTTTGGTTCACGTACAAAAAGCGGAAGTAAGGCATATTAGAGAACGTTAATTGTGTGTATTTAAAACGCTCACTGCGATTGGGTTCAAGTGTGTACGTTTGATAATTCTTCAAAATAATATGAATTAAAAAAAAAACACATTGCTTTCCCACCTACGTATGACACACACACTTGACAAGTCCACTTAAAGCAAAACATTGGAAGCCGTCAAATCCGTGCTTTGCAAAGCAGACAGACTGTCTCGAAGATTCATCAATTAGAATTCAAATTCATGTCAATTCAAAATTTCGGCTCCAAGCCTGTCAAAATAAATCTTTCCCTATTAACCTTTTCCTCCTCTGTCTCACTCTCTTTCTCTCTCTCTCTCTCTCTCTCTCTCTCTTTCTCTCGTTCTTTTTTCTCTCTCTCACACACATACATGCACTCACACACACATACACTTAATTCTTTCTTGATCAGATATTTTTATTGATTTAGTCTCAGCCTGTTGTTTAATGAATTCAAATAAATATTATATTTGTTATTTTTATATGAAAGTCTGTGCGCATCTACTCGTCACAAACACACTAAGTGAAAATTTTTTAGGCATCTCCTAGTCACACACACATACACACACATATGTGTGTGTGTGTGTGTGTGTGTGTGTGTGTGTGTGTGTGTGTGTGTGTGTGTGTGTGTGTACAAAATATATAGGTTGATAGAAATACAGAAAAACCGGAATGGCGAAACAGTATGAATAAAACCAAACAACCGTAAGCAATATTTTTGGCATAAATCTTCACAATTATATATTTGTTTTTTAAAATAGTTTAAATTCGTTTTTAAATTTGAACAAATTTATTTTCATCTAAAATTTTTTAAAAAGTTCTAAAATTGTCTTTATTGTCTTATTATTTAGTTTATTTTCTTCTAAAATTAAAAAAAAAAACATTGTATGTATCTTAATTTTTACGAAGGACTTTTACTCTCTTTTACTTGTTTTGCATAAAACTAAATTAAAATAAATATAGTCCACATTATGACCCCTTACGCGTAGCAACTGTGTTTTAAAATTTATAATTATCGTTTAATTACTTTAGAATAGATCATGTACATACGCATATATAAACACATATCTAAAGTTAACGCTATACAAATAAAAGTATATATGTGTCTGTGATAAATTCGGAATGATGTAGAGCCTTGCTTGTGACACATTTCATTTCAATAAAATCCTTCTCGTTTTCCACTTGATATAAACCAAAACGACATTAATTGTACAGATTTATAATATTGCATGGTTTTAAATCATGCAAACCACTCTGGAAAGCTAATATACACAAAATGAAAATGTTTTAAGGCTATAACTTAAGTTTATATGATCTTAATTTCACAAACATGTTACCATATGCATTGTCAACTCCATGTCTAATTTTATAGGTATTTTAATTAAGCATACATATAAGAATGTTTAAAGTTTATCAAGGTTACGTCTGAAGGTGTTTATAGGTTAATAATCAGTTTTAGAAGTCAATTTCCATGGAAAATTGTTTGAAATCGTTTGATTTTAAACAATTATAAATATAAATCGTTTGATTTTAAACAATTATCTATAGAAATCGTTTGATTTTAAACAATTATCTACGTAAGGTCGGCATGAGAAAGTGTTGCAAGCTCTAACCGATTTTATAAATTGTGTTGTTAATGTTTCATAAAAAAAATTAAAGAGATTAGAATAATAGGAGACTAGATCAGATTAAAATCACGCAAGGTTTTATAATAATAACGTGGGATCTGCGTACTTGCAACAAGTTTATTACCTCAAAAATACGACTAAACGACCCTCATGCAATCTACAATTATTGCAGTGAGTAATATATTTTGTTTTTGACGGGTGTTTTCCTTCGGCAGCAAAGCACAAAGAATATAGATCAATCTTGATATGGTTTTTCTCCGTCAGCAAATATGAACTTGGACTTTGATATGACTTTGGTATGACTTTGACTTTGGTATGACTTTGGTATGACTTTGGTATAACTTTGGTCCTGTGCAGTTGTGGAATATCCACCTGTCTTGGCTTTGCCTTCTCCTTTTGAAAAGGTATTAGTTTACTGCTAATCGTTTGAGACGCCACCGACGAAGAATGCCGACCATCTGGGCCAGGCATTTTTGCCGGCTAGGACGCTCTTCCTTTAGGGCGCTTACTTTTCAAATCCCACTTTCTGCTGCTTGTGTTACGTAATCCCGTTGTTGAAGAGAGATAACTTAAGGAAGGCTTAAGAGAAGAGTTTACGTTGACTTCGCCCGCTGGAATACAATAACAAGTTTCCAGCATGAATAAAGCATGTACGGATTTATACGTTTTAATATTCGGTAATATTGCGAGAACTTCAAAAGATTATCGGGAGATGTGGCTGCTCTTTACTTTTTGTTTTATGTTGAGCGTAATTTACAAAATGTCACATGATTGTTCTTCCACGGGAATGCGTCGTATTGCAGTCTACTAAGAAATGTCTTCACATGTTTGGAAGGCACCTCACCCCTTCTTCCCCACCTCATCTTCCTCTCACTAATTTATGATGGCTGATAGACGATGTGGTTGGCATCGTTGGACAATGATCAAACGCCAAGTTGTGCAATGGCGTAAATGCTTGGGAATGGTTCGTATATTACCTTACTGTGCAAATTTTACATAACTTTATGCTAAAATATGCAAATAAATATGTCAAAATATCCACTGAGTTAAGGAAAAATCAAAAGATGGGCCATATCAAGAGATATGTCTTTAAATTAACAGGATTCATTCAAAAACATGGCGGGTATGTTTATTCATGAAAAATAATGGGCGAAAAGCTAAAGGTTAGACCCGGTACACTAATTTCTTTACTCGACTTTCAACTGAAGACACCTGGATCTTAATAGTAATAGAAAAGAAATTTAAAGTCTAAGCATTGAACAATTTGTTATAATAAAAATATATATTTGTGTTTATTTCTTTGTTACTGGTCGTTTGAATAGGTAACAATAAGTGTGCATTTGCGAACAGAAAATCACTTAATGAACAAACTTTTAATTTGACATGCTGAAAATCTGGATCAGGATAACGAGTAATGGCGATTTTAGCAATAAAAAGCAAACATTACATTATTTTTATAGTTTTATCAAAAAATCCTTATTAGAGGATATCTGAAAATACTTTATTACTGCAAGCAAACAATGCGATAAATTGGGTAACTTGATTGTAATGTATACGGGGAACGGTCAGGTTGTATTTGTACTACCGTCATACACCTCAAGACTACTATTGTCGTCCTTGACATGTTACTCGAGGTAGTTCATCGTGCAAGAAAGGTGGCATTAATACGCTCTCTACACCAAATATTAATAGAATACAACTTTATTTGTATTTATGTTTTAAAAAATGCATCTGTTGAGAATTTAAGCTAATGGAAGAATAAAAATAAACTTTTCATTCTTCCATTTAATGCACGTTCCCCTGATTTGATGCGTATAGCTTTTGCAAATATCTGCCTAACATGCTATTATCAGCATTCAAGATTTTTTATATCTATTCATTTGTCTCGCCGCGAATGCAAAGTTAGATACTAAGTTGATTTTTAATGTGGGGAACATGCAGCTACTTCAGAAGTGAAAGATACCGGATTGGGACGAACATAAAATTTACATTAGTCTAAAATATCTCTCCTTTAATGAGCAAGGATACAACATATACTGCGTTTTGATAATTGCTCGACAATTTTGTTATTGTAGTGCTTTACGTAACGTCAGCAGAGCATTTAAACCAGTAGCTGTGTACACACCAGCCGACGTCACTATCGGCAATCAGTCCGATATCCTGTGGCAATACCAGAGTTTTATTTGTTAGCTATGGTCCAGCTTGACTCTAGATTACTCCCAGACATTGTCTCCTTTCATAGGAAGGGAGGTATTGCCAATTTGTCTGAGCGCCTCCACAAGGTTTATTCATGGATATATTTTTTAAATCAGCCAGAATGCCATTCGAAGAAATAGACTTCCTCCAAATATTCGGCATTATGCCACGTTTTTTTTAAATGGTAATCAACCAAATAAGCAGCGTTTAAAGAAAATTAATCTTTAAATCATTGTCTTTTTTTTTTTTTTTTTTTTACCAAACCGTGTTTGCCCCTATTTCCTTGGCCTTTGGTAATTTTAAACTTATAAAAATATTAACACTTCAAGACGATAGTGCATCATGATCAACACAAAAGAAATATTGTGAAAAATGCATGCAAATCGTAAGGACGAAACTCCGTGGTAGACAGAAATATCTCAAGTCCGTATGAGAAACAGGAACTTATAATTTTGCTGAAGAATGCTTCTTTATCCTGGCCAAACTCAAAGAAAGAAAGGAGAAATGGGGCGTTATAACGGGAAGCTGATTATCAAACCCGAAACCGATTTTAACGTTTGTATTTTCCGCTTTACGCCGAACCACATTATTTAATGTTTTGCTTTAAGCAGATATCGTTGTCAATGCCACTTTGGTTACACTCTTGTTACAAAACCAGTTTTCTGTTCCGGTTATTCGTATTTTATATATAAACATTTTATGTTCATTCATCCTTCTAAAATATGGCAAATGCTGTAGCTTACAACAGTGTAAAAATTAGACATTGTACACTCAAATGCTCTTTGATGAAAACTGTACACTAATGAAAGTAATTTTCCTTATCAATGTTTATACAAATTTATTTAATTATTACTCATAATTTTAATTCTTTCATTGCGTCTTTCATTTCATTATATTTGTGCACTGTTTTTAATATGAAATAAGTATGGATATGAATATCTAAAACCAGATAACATTTTACATGCTGCGCTGTCAGCGTTAAAAACAGTGTAATGAAATGAACTTTTAAGCTTCTAATTGTTTTAAAGTAATGATCAGTTCTATTATTAAATAGATTTAATACAAGAGGTGTACGAAGAATCTTAAGCACAGAAAAAACTAATGGGGTAAGAGATATTGATAATTTATTTTTTAAACATAGTCCCGTAATACACGACTTTTAAAACGTTTAATTCTCCTATAAGCTCAAATGCGGCAATGTCGTCCCGACCGGATACTTTGAAAGCAAAACGGTTTGGAGGGGGGGGGGTTCTTTCACGATAATCTTAAAATGTGAAATATCTAAATCGGCTAAAAAGCCACTTAGAATGACTCGCACTTAAATTCGTTTTGAGGAATTATTGCTTTTGTGCGAATCATAGGAAAAACTCAGCAACATAATCGCATACTTACCGATCCAAGCGATTTCTGGTTTTGAAAGTCGTCCTCAGTAAACAGAATGAATTAATCTGAAGATCTCGACGAAAATATATATTCTAACACATATCTGATTTTTTTTCATTTTCATTGTTTATTCACAGATTTTTAAATAAATATATTTTTAAAATAAATTAAATATGTCTATTTACAGAAATAATTAACACTAAAAGTAATATTTAAATATAATAAATTCAAGTAAATGAAATAAATGGAGAAGAAAATGAGTGAATATTTAATTAGCATATTTTTTAAAAATATGGATTTTTTTAAATATAAAAAATAATATAATGTACCTTTTCGCAGATATAAATAAACTATATGATAAATAATGGAGTATTCAGATTAACGGTATTTCGTTCTCTGCAAGGATTGTGACACCAGGGTTGGAAAGTGTGATTGAAAGTCAGCGCACCCGGGGAGGGGCACTCTGACCCGCAAAAACGTTCCTGGGCAGACCCGTTCGCATTCCCCGGTAAAGGACACCTCAAGAGATTACGAATAAACTAACCCTTCTCAAAGAGAGAAGACTTTCTAGGAGGGTGGACCTCCTAGAACTGCACAGAACCAGCATTACACCGCAATCAACAGGGATCAGGTCATTATAGAAATGGTTTAATTTATGTTGATTTGGGTGGCCGAAGATAAAAATAAGTTACAAGATTTACTGCGAACTACTTTCAAATTAGACAGTTTCTTGAATCCGTAAATATGCAGTTACGTCGATCCAGTAGGGATGCTTTTAATGCTAGTAAAATGTGTTATCTGCATCCATTTAACAAGTACTTTTAGTATAGTCGGAACGCGTACTTTGTTCTTTGCTTAGATGATTTTTATGCTAGCGTTAAATTCCGCGATCGCGCACGACGGTCATTCGTGAAGATTAACGATGCACTTCTCCAGCAAATAATAGAAATCTTGACATGTTTCAAAATAGGGCCACACCCCTCGGTGGGTTTTATGATTACCCCAGGAGACGATCAAACCTGTTGACATCAACTTGAACGACAAAAGTGTACGACTGAAAGAATCGTTTGTGTGTTATTTAGTCGGTGTTCATCTATCTGTTACCTTCGCCATCGTTGATCAAACTGAGATAACCAGAGCTTAAATGGGGAGGGACGCTTGCTTAGAAAGATCATCAATATAAGGAACGACAGAACGACGAGCTAAATGGAGAAATTACCGAAATCGACGGAGAGCTCTAAAGATGAACACTTGTGAAGTGTTTGGTAAAGAAAGGTGAAGGTCAGAATCCAGAGTGAGAAAGTAAGAGCCCGCTTCGGAATGGTAGACATCGTCAATAAAGAATTTTATTACATTAATAATATCTACAACTTGCAATTTTAACATCTTTAAGAGAGAGCAGGTCCGATATAATATGAAACTCAAATGCTTGTTGACAAGCAATACTTTATTTCCCCAAGTTATATATATATATATATATATATGTGTGTGTGTGTGTGTGTGTGTGTGTGTGTGTGTGTGTGTGTGTGATTAATATATGTATGTACGTAGGCAGTAAAAAGAAAGTCCGCACTTGTAATTTTTTCAAAAATTGAAAATTTAAGCTAAATTTAATGTAGTTGTTTAAACAAACTATACCTCATTTGATTGGGCTTTTATTCTTCTATAATTTTACCTGTCCATATTTGACTTTTAAATATTCTAGTGTCCACGTCAATTTAAAAAAATAACTTCAAATTGAAGAGTCAAAAAGAAAATCGCACAATGGAAAATCGTTATGTAAATGTAACTTTAGGACATTAATTCAACAGTAATACAACAGGAACTCAATGAACTAGTAAATATTTAGTAGCATATCCCTTCTGCAATTTGACAGCCTGCAATCTTTTTGGAATTCCTTGAATTAGGCTACAACAATACTCCGGGGAAAGGGTATCCCACTTTTCTTTAATTTTTGTCCAAAGTTCTTCCAAATTTGAATTTTTTTTTCATTGCGTAGCTGTTGCTTTATGTAGTGCCATACGTTTTCGATAGGATTGAGGTCTGGAGATTGTGTGGGCCAATTCAAACACGGAATATCATGCTCTTCCAGGAACCGCTTGACATTGCCAGCTGTGTGAATGGGAGCATTATCCTGCATGAAGATAGGATTATCATCCAAATTCCGACCAAAGTAGGGTAGAAAATGCTCAGTTAACAGATTAATATACTTGGACGATTTTATTCGACCTTGCAAGCGAACTATAGGCCCTGAACCATTGGTACTAATAATGCCCCACACCAAAACTTAACCTCCACCACCTTGCAGCATTGAAACTGAGCACCTCGGATTAAATTCTTCGTTTTTCCTCCGACGAACGTACTGCCTACTATCACCACCTAGCCTATTGAACTTGCTTTCGCCGCTAAAAAGCATTTTGACCAATATGAAGAGTCATGATCTTCATTGCATTTGCCGAAATCCAGAAGGTGCTTTGTGTTCTTTACAGAAATAATTGGCTTGCGTCTTGCAACATATCCTCGCAAATTAAATTCCTTTAATCTGTTCTAACTGAAAGGAGATAACTTTTTAACAAGATTGCACTGTTGTTCGATTTGGGCAGCCGTTTCAAATCTGTTTCTTAGGCTGCGGATCTTGATAGGAGTGTCTTCCCTATTAGAAGTAACTCTAGTACGACCAGATTTAGGGACATCACGAACACTATCAGTGTTTTGTTGCTTTTGCATAGTCTTTCGTACAGTTTTCTCATCATATTTCAATCTGCAGCCGATTTCTCGATTGAATAAACCAGAAAGGTGGAGATTAATGAGCTCCTTACGATCACTAAGAGAATGTCGTGACATATCGACTAAATGTTACGATATATAACCTTGAACAACAAAAATATCGATTAGAGATGCTTTGTTTCCTGTTTGTGGATATTTTAAACTGATTTAGGGGCGATAATTTAAGCTGGTTTAAGCGAATTTGTTGCGGCGGACTTTCTTTTGCCTCCTCAATTTGAAGTTATTTTTTTAAATTGACGTGAACACTAGAGAATTTGAAAGTCAAATATGAACAGGTAAAATTATAGAGGAATAAAAGGCGAATCAAATGAGGTATAGGTTTTTTAAACAGTTACATTAAATTTAGCTTAAATTTTCAGTTTTTGAAAAAATTACAAGTGCGAGCTTTCTTTTGGTCGACACTTTATATATGTATACATGTATGTATATATCTGTGTGTATATATATATGTATATATATGCATTTACATATGTATATATATTCATATATATGCATATAAATATATATATAAATATATATATAATATATATATATATGTATATATGTACGCAAATATACGTCTATATATATATGTATGTGCATATATGTGTGTGTGTGGTGTGCTTGTATATTCAGATCTATATATATATATATATATATATATATATATATCCGCCTGCAAAATTATATATGTGTGTGTGTGTGTCATCCTCGTTTTTTTTTGTTTTGTTTTTTTTTTGCTTAAATCATTACAGATTGTTTCTATTGATAGAACAATTATATTATCCTGTAAGATAATTCAAGTCAATATAAAATTCTGAAAAATTACAAATGAGTATTTAAAACCAGGATTTGAGGTGCTATGTATAGAGGGAAGGGAGAGGAGTGAAAGGGAAAAAAGAAAGAGAAAGAGAGGAAGAGGGGTAGGGGGAAATATAAATGATATGTAGTTAGGAATTAAAGTTAAAGATTTAGGACCAGAAAGAAGTTAAAGGTAAAATGAATTGAGAAGAAAAGAGTAGGTTGTTTGTTAAGAGGGGAAGAAAAAAAGGAAACTATTCCGATTATGTAATCAAGGGAAGCTGAAAGAGAAGAATAAGGAAAGGTGGTGTGTCACGTGGATGTCAATCGGAGGCAGTGGAAAAATAAAATAAGTTTCACGTGTCAAGGCATTGATACGTCGGTTAGTAATGAAACCGGAAACAGCAAGACTGAAGAAAATTGGCAAGAGAAAGCACTACATGGACAATTCATAAGAATAGCAAAAGAGAATCATTAACACACAGAGAAATGGCTCAGAAAAATGCGACTAGAACTAATCACATTTAAGCTAAAATAGATAAAACACAAAAAAACGATATAAGTAGACTCTGTGGACAAAGAAATGAAATCATAAACCACGTAATAAGTGAATGCAACCCAAAAGGCATATCAGAACAGGCACTATTGCATGGGGAAGGCATTGTGCTAGTAGCTCTGCAGACAACTGCACCTCGAACATGCGAACAAATGGTTCAAACACAAACCGACGACAGTACTAGAAAAAGAAAACCCCCAAATTCTGTGGGACAGGAAGGTACAAATAGATAAGCACATCCAAGCAAGAAGACTGGAAGATATAATGATTAAAAAGAAGGGAAGAAAATGCCAAATTGTATATTGTGCCATCCCAGCAGATATGGCGTGACCACCTCAGGAAGCAGTGGAGCTTCCCATTGCGGCGGGTAACCTAACTGAAAGGATGAATATAATTTCGTTCTTGGCCTGGCGAAACCCAACTCAAGGACGTCTGGCTTTTTGAGAGTGAGGTTATACCGGGGTCAAACTGTCAACCTCTGTGAGCGTGTGAATGGGAGGGAGTTGTGATCACAGGTTCTCAGACCGTGCAAGGTATTATGACGTCCCTGAAAGACATGCTGATCGATGATTGGTTTAGCGGCGTACCCCAACCAATCTCTCCCTCGAAATATAAACAAATTCCCGCGCCAAAATTAGCAGATTGGAGCCGAATCACGAGAGAAGAACACTCCAAGAGAGACGTCACCCCTCTCGTTACCGTCGCCACCACAGAGATCGAAGAATATTATTCAGTGGTACTTCTTGTGTAATGAGATCTAACGGAACAATTGTACATATGTAACACACTTGTAAATTTCGTGAACGAACTTTAGTAGACTAGAAACTTCTGTGTTTGTTTTCTTTTGGCTTGCATGAGCAGCTAATTAATTTTCATCGGACGCCGGAATCTTAAACCGACAATGAGGCCTGCGACGCGAAAAATCTTGTGAAGAACTCTAGGGAGAAGGATGATCATGACTATTGCGACTTTGACGGGGTCAAGGTCACACAGACAACAGGGTTAAAATCAAAGAGACAGAAAAAATAAATAAATATGCGAAACTTGCCAAAGAACTGAAAGAAATATGTGAAGTGAAAAAATCAATATAATACCAATATGCAGAAGCAATAGGACCAGTCTCAAAAGTTTCACTTGGAAAAAAGATTGCGAAATTAAAATCAAGAAGACTGAGGCTATGCAACAGACGGTAATGCTGAAAACGGTTGAAATCTTAAGGAAAATCTCCGAATGTGGAAACTAAACGATATGGGTGATAAACATTAATCGGCCATATAGAATCTGCAACAGAAGTAAAATAAAAGATGCAACCAAGAAAACTGAAACCTCAAAATAACCCTCTCCCCCAATAGAATTAATTGTTATGTCTGAATCAACTTACACCACACCAAATAGTCGAAAAGAATAAAGGAAGATGGAACGAGCGAGGAGAGAAAGCACTAATCAGACTTCTTCTGGATGTGTGCACAGAAGGCTAGGGCCTTGGGGAGGCTTATTGTTACACACATTTCAGTGAAAGAATAGTGGTCATTGCCAACGGGAAGTCAATGGCAAACGACTGTTGCGAAAATGTACCGCAATTTGCAACGATTAACGAAAGTGGTAGAGAGTACTGAAAATCTGGTGAGACTTGCTCTCACCCAGATTCTAGGTAATATTACCAGTTAAGAATGTAAATACAAGTGAGAGACCATTTTTCACCTGTGTGAGAACTGATACTACTACTATTAATAATAATGTAGAAATAAAAATACTTATTATTTAAGTAATTCAAGAAGAATATTTAAAAAGATATATCAGAATATATAATATTTTCGAATGGAAAAAAACTGGTAGTTGTTATGAGTACATCTCGTATTCGCTTAAAATTAAATGTAGATGTATAATTTGCAAAGTGCAACAGGTGATTAGGGCAATATCTTTTGAGGTCAGCTATAACGCAATATTTAAAGATAGCTGATTGGTTATCTTAGTCATGTGACATGGGAAATGATTTATGGGTGGTAATATTTTAGAGCGGGGACGTGTAATGGGATGTCTAGATAGATAGAGCTGGAACTCCTAGTTTAAAAAATCGATACCCGGTAGTAATATGATACAATGAACGTTAAAATTGTCGTCGCCGTTCTCTACTCAGGCAAAAGATGTTAACCGCCTGGTCAATTCTACAAGACATGCAGCCAAAGTATAGCACCCATCAGTAATGCGTACGATATAGATGACCAATTTGTGTGATTATGACTGGCTGCTTAAATGTGAATGTGTTGTTGTCCCCACTAGCACAACTTGCATTCTCGCGTCACAAGCGCTGCACCTGTAGCCAGCGCGTCTGCATATTATATGCCTGATACCACTTTTGTTTGTGTCGAGAATGGAGCGGTACCTCTCAAAATTGATGGATGTGACGTTAGTAGCGGCCCAGCCTTTATCTCTTACTGCCAACATTTCCATTTGTGATCTATTGCTTGAAATATTTTCTTGAAGTTCACACATTACCAAACGTACGAGCCATATCGATATGCGGTATAAAATACTGTCATCCATCTTAGCTTTGCCTTAATCGTCCGTTTGCCCAACTCTCACTATCACTAATCGCTATCGCCATATGGCTCCTCACTCTTTCTCTCTTTCCCTCTATGTAAACCTCTCCCTCTTCGATGTATCTACAATTAGTTCATTTCATAGATATCTACGCATATACATTTCTGCAAAGTATAAATTTAAATCGCATATATCATCGGTGTGTCTCTCATCTCTTTATTTACATGCCTAGATTTAAGGTATATTACTCACTTTTCCAACATATATATATATATATATACTAGCATGTCTTTTTTTTACTTTGACCCCTATTATGACCCATTAAAATTTATTGATCTGGGCTCAAACCAAGTTATCAAGTTAGATCCATGTCCAAGGAACGTATGTCTAAAATTTCAAGTGATTAGACCCAAAGTTGTCGGAGGAGTTTGGTAGAGTTCTCAAATGTCAAATCGTTGAACTTTGGCCGAAAACCGATCACATCGATTTTCCCAAATCTCAGTACGTTGTATTTCAAATTTCGAGTGTGTAGACTTAAAATTGACAGAGTTATTGCGTAGGGAAATGTACACACAGATACACAGATAGACAGGCACTTTCACTTTTATAGACATATAGATATACGTGTTAAAAGAAGAAAAAACACCAAAAATTTAGCTAAATCTCATTATAAACCCTTATTCAACCCTTAAGACTATAGGGCTTTTTCAAATGAGCAGACTGGTTGAAGACTACTGCTTGATTTAAGAGCAAAAGGAAAAACACCGTTTTGGTGTTACTAAATGGGGACGAGGGAAAGAGACGTTCGCTCTCCTCTCTTAATAACATCAAAACGGCGTATGTGGTGTTTTTTAAAACAGTTTGGCGAGTGCCTTCAACAAGCTTGCTCATTTGAAAACGCCCTATTGTGCATTAAGCTCTCCTACTTAATATATATATATATATATATATATATATATATATATATATATATATATATATATATATATACTAGCAGGGTGACGTGACGCTGTTCAGGATTGAATGAGGGTGATCACATGTTCCACCCTTCTATATTTTATTGTCATCGAAACCGCCCATTTTTAATCAAATCGATTGATATAGAAAGGTTTCCCACAGTGAATCAACAGCAAATTTCACATGCCTCCTCGCAGTGGCTTAGTCTATAATACATTATAGTCTACATTTCACTATAGAGAATCTATTGATGATTTTATAAAATGATCAGTAAATAATGGCTTCAGTTAAAGTTTTTCATTCAAAAGTCAAGTATCATCGATCAGCTGTGCTTTAAACAAAAACAATTCTTTCGAACGCATTCTTACAGTTGATGTTATAAGCAGAACCTTTATGCTTGCGTAGTGATAAAACTTCTCAAATGATCTTGCGATGTTAGGTTGTATAAAAGTGGTAAAATCGGTAATTAATCGAACTTTTTCGATCATTAATTTTCGATACTTATCAGACGCATTCCGATACATAACACACGTAAAACCACTACCAACACCTTCGTGTGAAATTTTTAAAAAATTGGCCCAGTTGTTTCCGAATCTATATAGAACGTTCTCTCTCTCTCTCTCTCTCTCTCTCTCTCTCTCTCTCACACACACACACACAGACAATATTTCTTTTATATAATAGTAGATAGATAGGCAGATAGATAGACAGATGGATATACAAAATAATTTACTATTCCTAATATAAAAAGTGTGCTTGTTTTCTTAATGCATAAATCACTAAATGATTCATTTTTATATATTATTATTATTATTATTGTTGTTGTTGTTGTTGTTATTTTTATTATTACTACTACTAATAATAATAATAAGAAGAAGAATGAGTATAATTATTAATATTACTAATGCTACTACTAAGTGTACATATATTTTTACTACTACTACTAAGTATACATATATTTTTACTACTACTACTAATAATAATAATATTGTAACGTGATCTACCAGAGGGAGCAAATTGCCCCTCATTGGGGAGCCGGGTATGCTAAGATAGCTTTAATAGATCCCGGGCAACGGAAGATATCCCAAAGACTTAAAGTAGAAGATATAAATATATATTTTATTTCATTGTCAAAATATAATTGCTTTATTGTTTGGAAGTCAGAGATATATATTTTGTTATTCAAAATTGACGACAGGAAATGTTAGAACAATGGCTTGACATCGTCTGGCCTGACGAGTCAGTGCCAGGGGGTTCTGACTGACAGCCGATGACCACTGGGGTCATGAGAATTAGATGTTGACTTTGAGTCCAGACTGCAAAATTAGTAATATGGCCGAATTGCACACCTGCAAAATTTGGGGTTTTCCCCAAATTCGTAGCGTGATCCGATTGGCTTCTGAGATCATCTCCCCCACACCTGACCTTACTATATAGTGCTGATGTCATGCGAAATTAGTTACTTTCCAGCCAGAGAGTGTGCGCGAAACTCGAAGTAACAATACCGCTCCCTAAGACGTAACTGCTACACCCCTCCTCCAACCCGTCTGGGACTATCTCCGAAGAGAAGAGAAATTTGAGACTTTTAAAAACTTACTAAGAACTGAACCATATATTTGTAAAAAAAAAAAGTCTGTGATATATTTTGTGTAGTAGAATAGAATTCAAGCGTCTGTTGTCCTTCTTGCCTGCGTGAGTTTTGTTATTCGTTTTCAGCATACCAGATTCAATGTGACGGCCTCTAGAAGTACCAGATGACACAAGCCAAATTTTCGAAGATCAGGGGTCCTTACGCAACTTCATAAAAGAGGGTGTTACAGGTGGTTGCCGAGACCTAAGGATATCGACCCGAAAAAGGGTGAGACTTAACATTTCTCATTTTTTTTGTTACCACGGACACAAAAACAAAGACAAAAAGAAAAAAATATTTCCACGACGAACGCAGGAAAAGAAAAGACGTAATAAGAGAGATAGACAGATAGACGGCGACGGGTGGAAAAAAATAAGCGTGAAGTAAGAAAAGGAAACCGTAAATCGAACTCAAAAGAAAAAAAAACTTTTAAAAAAACCGGGAGACAGTTGAAAAAGAACTCTAAGAGAGAAAAGAACACTGAAAAACATAGAAAAACGCCCGTTTGAAAAAAAAGGTTAAAAAGAAAGGAACGAAAGAGAAAAAAAGTGAACGTAACTTATAATTTCGAAATCTTTCTTTACAAATTGTACACATTATTACATGTTTTTTTTATTTTTTTATTACATTTTCACCCCAAACAAGGCACATTGCCACTTTGGTGTAGGGGGCTACTATCAGGGGAAACATCTACTGGGGTACTATGTAGGGGATTAGGGCAGCAAGATGTTGGTTCACGTTGCACTTGAACTTCTGCATGTCAGTACAGTTGGGGAAGCAGTGACTGGAATGGAATTCCAAAGTCTAGCAGTTCTGGGGAAGAAACTACTGGAGTAGAAAGATCTTTTACATCTAGGGATCTCTACAGTGTGGGGGTGGGAATTTGCAGCTTGTCGGGTCTGTCGAGGGTGTTCACGTCGTGGGGGCACAAGTGCTTGCAGTTCTTCAGAACATTCACCATTATAATACTTGTAGAACAGGCAGAGGGATGCAACGTTTCTACGATGGGACAGAGGCTGAAGTTTAGATGCCAGTTTAGGGCCTATCAGATTTGCGACTCTCTTTTGAACCCTGTCAAGGAGCGAGAGACTAGTAGCCGATGCACCGGCCCAAATATGACAGCAATACTCCATACATGGGCGAATAGTGGCCTTATAGAGGTACAGGATACTTTCGGGTGTTAGAAGTTTTCTAGCACGGTAGAGAGAGCCCACCTTTCTTGCAGCGGCCCTGGCAATGCCCTCGATGTAATTGTTCCCAAGGAGCTTGAGAGACGTACTCTCAGATAAAGAGTCGTTGGCCATTGCTATAGGTGGTAGAGAAGGTTTCTTGTAATTATTGAATGAAACCAGTTTTGTCTTGGTGGCATTGAACGTTACCATCCATTTTTGTCCCCATTCCACTACTGATTGGAGGTCATCCTCTAGTGTTTCTGCCATTACTTTAGATATATGTTCGTTTGTTTTCCTGTCGTGCCTGCTATAGAGTGTGGTGTCATCAGCATATATACCCATCTCAGAGGCAATCTTGTGGGGGAGGTCATTTATGAATATCAGGAACAGCAGAGGTCCAAGGATAGATCCCTGGGGCACCCCCGCATTTATATCATATTGCTTAGATGTATGACCGTCGAGGACAACCTGGATTTTTCTCTTATCTAAGAAGGATTTAATTATGTTGAGTATTCTACCAGTGATACCGTAAGATCTAATCTTCCTGAGGAGACCCTCATGCCATACCCTGTCAAAAGCCTTAGATATATCTAGAGCTACCGCTCTGCCCTCTCCCGCTTTGTCCAGCGAATGGTATATGCGTTCAGAGATTACAGTGAGGATGTCTGCCGTGGAACGGGCTTGTCTAAATCCATATTGATGGTCGGTCAGAAGTTTAGCATCTGTAAGGTGCTGGACTAGAGCATGGTTAATTAAGGTCTCAAATATTTTGGCAAAAAGTGGGAGGAGGCTAATAGGGCGATAATTTAATGGGTCAGTTCTTTCGCCAGAATTCTTGAATACTGGTACTACAGAAGCAGTTTTCCAAAAGCACGGAAAGCAAGATTCATAAGGCATTTGTTGTAGAGTTTGGAGAGAACTGGAGCTACTTCGGCTGAGCACTTTTTTAATAGCACAGCTGAGATGAGGTCGTGTCCACATGCTTTGGAAGTGTCAAGGTTTTTTATGATAGCATGCACCTGAGCAGGGGTGATTTTCAGATCGTCTAGCGTGGCGTCTGTCCGCATAGGAAATTTTGGTAGGGGGTGGTTTAGAGGGTCCAGTGTGGAGTTTGAGGCAAACCGACTGGCAAGCATGTTAGCCTTCTCGGTTGCTGAGCAAAGAACCTCGTGATTGTTTTAATTTATTTATTTATTTTTAGTTGATGTGATTTTTTTCTTTCCTCTTGTAGGAGTTAATTGATATTGTGTATATTTGAATGTTTTGAATATCATGGGGACGCAGAGAGATAATCAATAATAATAATGAGATAAATCAATCCTTGGGAGAATGTCTAGTTAAGACGTAAAAGGGAATTCTTAATTGCGATCCCAGCATAGAAGGGATTGCGAGATGCGGGCATTTAAACAGTAAGAGGGGGCTGTGTGGCGCCAGGGAACGATGATGTTGATGGCAGAGGTCAGGATAGAATTAACTTTTTACGATGAAGGAGAGAATGCTTTAGCAGCCCTCTCGGCGATGTTGATTGACAAAGACAACTCAGTCCAGAGAACTTCCTGGAGGGTCGGAAGACTGGTTTGATCCTAAATGATGTCACGAGAGATCAACGACTAAAGGTTAGAGTAACCTTGAGTGACCTGTGGCCGAAGTTAAATGAGAACTGTGAGAGAATGCCTGTCACTTGGGGAACGAAAAATCGGAAATGGGATGATAGGTGGCCTCACGACCCACCCGATGCGAGGCTAGAAGGAAACGGGAGTAGCCTACCTCGAGAATAGTTAATATGAGGGTAGATTGTTTTGTTCACTTATTTTAAAGTGACTATTCGTTGGGTTCTGTCGAGAGCGGGTTGGCTCTGATAATAATGATTTATGACTGTAATTGCATTGCAATTTTAGATTGTAAGGGGAGAATTTCGGTAATTGAATTTAGTTGAAAAAAAGTTTGTTGAAAAAAAAACGAGAATATTAATTTAATCAGTTCGTGAATTTTGATGAAACATTTTAGCTGAGTTGATCTGTGTATTTATGTAGCGATGCTAATCGTTGTTGTGGAGAATTAAACTCTTGAGAGTTGTGTTTTTATGTATTCAAATGAGAATAATTGGAAATATTCATTTTTGAGAGTTGAATTAATTTTTTTTTGTTAATTATTTTGTTACCTCAGTCTGGAAGGATTTCATATTAAACTGAACAATTTTAGTTGAGTTCGGTTGAGAATAATTAGAAGCATTAATTCCGGCGACTAAAATCACTTTTGGAGGAATTAAAATTTTGCCTCCGTCAGGAAGGATTTCTTAATTGCGAAATAAGGGTCAAAGAAGCCGCAATCTGAACGAAGAATAATTGGAAATAATTATTAGCATCACTAAGTGAAGTATGGTACACTCAATTGTGCGCGAAAAGTGATTTATTTTTTAGATGGATTTTTCCATTGCGAGTAAATCAGGTGCGTGATGTTTGCATCTGGAGATATTGATTAAGAAAAAAGGACAGAATTTCTCGTGCGATAACGAGGCATTAACTTAGTCTCCTTGAAAGACGCGGCCTTCGATGCCGTTAAATATTACGGAATTTTTTTAGTAATTATTTTTTTTTTAATATTAGTTGAAATGAATTACGGAGCATTTAAGTTGAATTTTGGGAATAAGAATCAGTAATGATTGAAGTTAACCGATCTCTGCGTGGCCTCATGGTGCATTTCTGAATATGGATCCGTTCGGACATGCCGCCTGGGAAGATGCTGGGGAGGCACGTGGATAGCTACCTGTAGTTTTGTATTATTAACCGTCCATAAGAAGACAGATGTTGGAATTGAAGCCGCTGTCTGCACGAGCGTGTGTGTGTTACACGGAGAGAAGAAGTGTATTATGGGAACGTGTTTGGAGATATCGAGGGGGTTCGATAAATTAGGGGGCGTATTTAACTTCCTGTAGTTTTTTTTATTATTATTTTAACTATCCACGTGGATACGGATTAATTTTATTGAAACTAAATTGGTTGTTTAAACAGCCTGTGGCAAAAAAGGTACTTAACTTTTTGTAAATAGTTGTGTGCTGACAGGCGGGATTTTCCTCGCTTTGTTCCGGGGATGGGCGTGATCAAGCTGGTGTATCTGTGGAGACCAGGAGAGATGGTCTGATAGCAGAGCGGTGAGCGGTAGCTGGCAGAAAGAGGGAGCTGGGTAACGCGATGTGGACCCGAGCGTGGCAGAATCGCGAATTGTTGGCCCTAGTGGCCCTGAGCACCACGTCGCTCTGCTTGTGGTTAGAAAAAAAATAGCATTGATGAACGCTCCGCCTGGAGGACGGTTGGGGAAATCGATGGCTGTCAGTCATAGCTGCGTTAATGAATGTAAGAGATATTTGGGGGAGTAGAATTATATACCCGAATATTAAACTCTTGGAGGATAAAATATTAATGTTTGTATCTGTACCCCTCTGGGATCGAGGAACCAAATACGAGGTTTATCAAGTTATTACTCCACCCGTTCCATATCCACTGGACACACCCAAAATAGGGTTGGTAGCTAGTTACAGAGTAGAGTCAGAATATGTAGCGTTTAATATGGCAAGAGATATATTCATGCTGTTGAATCAGCGAGAGGCAGGAAAATTCCGAAATAATGGTCTTGAAATTTGCCGGTCACAGAGTCCGTTGTATGTCACTGGAGATCATGAGTTGTGTGTGTTAGGATTATTTCAGGGGGATGAGAGTGTGATAAATCGCGTCTGCTGGGTTGAGGTGGCAAGTAAAGGTCTTTTGCCACTGGCTATAAGAGTAGCTGAAGGTACCTGATTGGTATCCGCGCAACATAAGATGGAATTGTCCAAGGTATGCGGTAACACGGCTGCTGGGATAATCTAGGTGAGACTCCCTTTAACTATGGTAGAACTGAACAGGGGATGTGAAAATGTCAGAAACACTAGAGGAAGACCTATAATCTGTAGTTGAATGGGACAAAAATGGATTGTCACATTAAATGCTGCCAAGACTGGGCTTATTTCCTTCAATAATTACAAGAAACCTTCTCAGCCACCAATATCTATAGCGAAAGATACATTACTTGAAAGTACTTCTTTTAAACTCCTCAGGTTAAGGTTCACAGAGAACATGAGTTGGAACAGATACATTGATAGCATTGCCAGGGCCGCTGCGAGGAAGATGGGCTCTCTCTACCATACTAGAAAGTTACTTACACTTGAAAGTATCCTGTACTTCTACAAGGCCACCATTCACCCATGTATGGAGTACTGTTGTCATGTTTGGGCTGGTGCATCTCCTACTAGCCTCTCGCTCCTAAACAGGATTCAAAAGAGAGTTACCAACCTGATAGGTCCTGAACTGTAATCTAACCTTCAACCTCTGTCCCATCAATGTTGCATCCCTCTGTCTGTTCTACAAGTATTTTAATGGTTGATGCTCTGACGATTTACAAGCCCTTGTACCCCCTCGACGTAAATACCCCCGAGAAACTCGACAATCAGCGAAATCCCACCCCTATACAGTAGAGATCCCTAGATGTAAGAAGGCCTGCTACTGTAATAGTTTCTTCCCCAGAACTGCTAGCCTCTGGAACTCCTTTTCTGGTTCCTGTTTTCCCGCCTGTACTGACATGCAAAAGTCCAAGTGAAATGTGAACAGACATCTTGCTGCTCAACTTCCTACATAGTATCCCTGCAATTTATGTCCCGGAAAGTAGCCGCTACATCAAAGTGGCACTGTGCCTTGTTTGGGGTGAAATGTGAATAAAAAAATACATATATGTTAAGTTAATGAATTAAAGAAGTACCAAGTTAGTAATCGATATTGTGTTAATAAATGGGTGATGCTTTTTTGTTTTTGGATAACAAAAAACACTAATAAAAAGTTCTTGAAATTTTTTCTGTATGTTTCTAGTTTAATAATTAGTCTCTTGTACGAAAGTATTTTGAAGTTGTTTTTATGAAATAAGAATTATTAGAATTTTTAATTTGTTAAAGTTTTTGTTCGAGTAATATAATAATCAGTGTGCGTTTTATATTTGTAATTCCTGTGGTTTTATGTTTTTTAAAATCATTCATAAAAATAACGTTTTTAGGAATGTTTTTATAATACCACAGATATTGCGTTTTTCTGTTTCTTTTTAGTTTAATAATAAGTCGTCGAAAGTTATAAATATAATAACTGAATCATAAAATTTTAGAAAGCAAAGGAAGTTATAGCGATGCGTAGCAAATTTTACTGTTGCCCTCTTAACCGTGTATTGTTTCTGTAGTTCTGTATTTCTTTGATAACGAAAAAGTTGGAACTAATATTGATCTTTATTTTCTTTTAATAAATTGTGTTGAAACTTTACTTACACTGATCGTAGCAGTCTGTCAAAGATGCCATGTTGAATATTATATGAAGTGTTCGTCAATTGATTCAAATATTCTAAGAAATGATTTATATTATTATTAACGTGAAGAAATCAATTTTCGCCTGTGTTCCGGATACCATTAACATTTCAAATGAACGATAGGAACAGTTTATTATTTTATTTTAAAATGTAATATATTAGTTTAGAATTATTATAAATGGAAAAACGAAATAAAAAACGATGACCAGAAAAGAATTATGGATATTAAAGAAAAGAAGATGAGAGTGCAGGGAGTTAATGGATAGAGAGTAAAAACCTTATTGGTGTGGTTACATATTTGAATTTGCGAGAAGCTGTTTATTCGGAATAAATGTAATAATTTTAAAACTGGAATGAAAAGCCACAAATATTTTCGTGAGACACGCTTTAGGAAGTACTGTACGTGATGAGTTTGAAAGATTTGTTTAGGACGTGTTGGATTATTTTGCTCTTGAAACTGTAAAGACAAGAAACCTGACTTTATTTTATTATATAGTAGATAATATAACAACTAACATTGGCGTGATCAGTCCGATCGGATATAGTATTATTATATAAATTAGAAATCGTTACAACACTATCCTTCATGTAAAAATAGTACAATAATAGACGAGAGAATAAATCAGGTTCTGTCTTTACTCATTATAAAATATGGAGTGAGAACATGTACTACATTTTGATCTTATAAAAGAAACGATGGAGAAAAAAACGTATTTGCAACAGCATCAAAGCGATATCAGATGAAACTTGAAACTATGTAATGCCTCCAAAGAAGAAAAGGTATTCTTATTACGATAAAAAGTACTAAGTACTTCAACGATAAAAGGGGTAATACCTGGTAAAATGATATGAAAACAGAACAGATACTACTTTAACAACTCTTCAAATATGTTATAATTCATAATGAGAATAACCATCTATGTTATTTTCCGATTATCTCAACATAAGGTGAACGTGTACTCCTCACACTATACTATTTCAATCTATACTTCACTATAAACCCCCATACTATACTAATTAAAATAGTACACTAAGCTTAAATAGTATAGTATGGTGTTCAGACAGACAGATATATAATCTCTATTATTGATAGATACTACCGCTGAGTTTTACCGGTCCATTTGGGATAATGATATGAATGTTTGCTAATAATCCGGGAAACCAGGACTCAATCGAGTTGAGTTATACCAAAGTTACAAAAATGATACTCGATGCTTTCTTGGTAAATACCAAACATAATGAGAGTGAATGTGGTAATTCTAGGCAAAGAGTGTCGCCCTTTCTATTGCCTTGGTATAGTAGCTAACGAAAAGGGAACCTTCAGGTCGCGCTAGACTATTGTCAGTCACTTTTTTTTTTTTTACGATTACTTAATGAATGTTTATTTCCCAAAGGTCATTCCTATATATTTTGATAATAGCAAATGCATGATAGTTAGGAACTGAATTATGTTTGAAAACCAAATCCATTTAAATTTTATTAATTTGCCGTAAGTTGCAATTAGCGCACCAAGTGACCTCTTTCTCTTCCTTATTTCTATTATGCTCTTCTTTATTTACTGTAACTTGTCTCGCCGATCACTTCCCTATTATTTTACGTTGTTTCTATTTCTCTCCCCCACCCACTGCCTCTCTCTCTCTCTCTCTCTCTCTCTCTCTCTCTCTCTCTCTCTCTCTCTCTCTCTCTCTCTCTCTCTCTCTCTCTCTCTCTCTAAAGAGTATAAAGAAGGTCGGCGATTACATCGGTCGAAACGCTGTCAGAATAACAACCAAGATGAGAATAGTAGTCTAAATAATGCAAGTGATGCAAATCATAATTCTTTATCTAAACAATTCATAAAAAATTATCAAACATTGTTTTAGATTGAAATTGTCTCCATTTTCCTATCTCCACCGGACACATGATTAAAGAATAAAAAGATCCGCTGCATTTTACCATTAGGGCAAGGGTTGATAACAATCATAGTATTAATTTAAAATATATTTGATGATAAGTAAGTTCCCAGCGTTTCATTATTTATTTAAAAGATTTAATTTAAACATAATAATAATTAACATAAAAATCCAATCAATAATGTATTTGTTCCTTACTGTTACAACTTCCCAACGTTCAATAAGTTTTTTTTAATATCTAGTTGGTAGAAATAAAAAAAAAAACTTAAAGCAGCTGTCAAAAATGTCCATTTTTCTTAGCTTGACATTCCATTTAAATGGTCTGAAAATAAACAAGAATTAACTTCAATTAATTTTTATTAAATAGATTCCCAAATGATTTGAAAGTGAGTTTTTATATACAAAAAATCTGAAACAGAATACATTCCAAAATAGAAAACAACGGCGGAAAATTCATTGTCTACTCAAGCAATGAATTCGTTTATTAAATATTTATTATTTGTTAAGATTAAACACTAAGTTTATTAAATATTTATTATTTTTTTAAGATTAAACACTAAGTTTATTAAATATTTATTATTTTTTTAAGATTAAACACTAAGTTTATTAAATATTTATTATTATTTTTAAGATTAAACACTAAGTTTATCAAATATTTATTATTTTTTAAGATTAAACACTAAGTTTATCAAATATTTATTATTATTTTTAAGATTAAACACTAAGTTTATTAAATATTTATTATTTTTTAAGATTAAACACTAAGTTTATTAAATATTTATTATTTTTTTAAGATTAAACACTCAGTTTATTAAATATTTATTATTTTTAATATTAAACACTAAGTTTATTAAATATTTATTATTTTTTTTAAGATTAAACACTAAGTTTATTAAATATTTATTATTTTTTTAAGATTAAACACTAAGTTTATTAAATATTTATTATTTTTTTTCAGATTAAACACTAAGTTTATTAAATATTTATTATTTTTTAAGATTAAACACTAAGTTTATTAAATATTTATTATTTTTTAAAGATTAAACACTCAGTTTATTAAATATTTATTATTTTTAATATTAAACACTAAGTTTATTAAATATTTATTATTTTTTTTAAGATTAAACACTAAGTTTATTAAATATTTATTATTTTTTTAAGATTAAACACTAAGTTTATTAAATATTTATTATTTTTTTCAGATTAAACACTAAGTTTATTAAATATTTATTATTTTTTTCAGATTAAACACTAAGTTTATTAAATATTTATTATTTTTTTAAGATTAAACACTAAGTTGAAATATTAATTATCTGTCTCCTGTTCACACTAGAAACATCAGTCTGTATTTTACATATACTTTCGCTTTCCTTTTAATTTTTCTCTCTTCCCAATTTTCTCTTTGTTTTTCACTCATTTTCTATTCATCTCTTCCCTTTTCATTCTATTTTATCTTATCTTTGTTTTCTTCATTTTTGCTCCATCGAAGTGGCAATTTCTGTGCATAGTGATGTAATGTGTACCAACTTCTACGCAAGGAAAATGTTTTCCGGGACGAGTTCTGGTCGTATCTGCCTATTATATAATTGCTTCAAATTATAAGTCTATTATGTATTTAATAGTTAAATTAAACATATAAACATTTAAGTTATCTTAATTATTGTAATAGATAGATATTAAGTTAATTTTTGCTACCAAACAGTAACAAGATGGATGTAGCTAAGTGTTAAATTGGTGTTGTTCAATTAATATATGACGAATAGTACATAAATTTAAAGATAGAAAGTAGAATTTCAAGAAGTCTGGCTTGGAATATAAGTGATTTGACTTTTTATGACAATCTGTCCCAGACAAAACGTGGAGCCACTTGGTATAAGGAGCTAGCAAAAACGAAAGATGATAATCACAAAGAAAGAAGATGTCTATTAATTTTAGTCGTGATTTCAGGTAATAATTAAGTGTTCTGCAAGATTAATTAGTAAAATTTGTAAAGTATTTTGTGAATTAAATATTATAAAAAATATTTTTTTTAATAATTTATTGAAATGCCTGACTTTTTATACGAAACCGGATAACATTATAGCGGATTTAATGTTATTAATAAATGGTTTTATATAAAGAAATACCTGTATTTAAAGCGTATTTTAATATTACAAAATAATTTTTGGAAATGGTTGATTTGTTTTCTAAGATACTGGAAGGCATACTAGTTGACTTAATTTAATAACTATAATTGCTTTTTTTTTCATTTTGTGTTTTGTTTTGTTTAGCTTTGTTGCTTTTTATTTATTTGTTTGTTTGTTGTTGTTGTTGTTGTTGTTGTTGTTTTGTAAATACTATATGTCGTAAGTAGGGCTATGACAAGAGAATATTCTTTTCATTGTTTTTCTTCTCAAGTATATATCCGACATAGACACAGTTAATCAATCGAGAACCACATGATTCCATATAAAAACAGATAAGATATTAACTGATACATACTCGTGAGTCAAAAATAATGAAAAGAATATTCTCTTGTCATAGCCCTAGTTATAAGTAAACTTGAATGTATCCGTGGATTTGATTTAATTAGTAAAATTAGAAAACTTGTAAACAAATTATTACTCCTAATCGGATTTTTATATCAAATATTAATACATTGAAAAAGCTTATTTGTTTTCTAAGTAATAGAAACGTTTCGTTTTCCAGCGGAATTAACTTTCCATGCGTCTGTGAACGAACGCCGATTATAACAACTGAAAATTCGATTGCTCATGAAGTGAGATGACAACGCAAGAGCCGCTATTATTGTGTATGCATGTAAGTTTATGAGTCTAGTTCGTAAGTCCGCAAATGACTGGTGAATAAGACGCGTAGTAATAACAGAAGTGTGAAAATAGTCACTTAAATCGAATGCAAAGTTATCAGGGTCCCGACAGTTGAGACTTTGGGGAAATCACTTGGCATGGGAATGATAATTTAAATGACATAGGAAAGTGGATGTGAGACAAACGAAAAACGAGATTTAAAAAATTCGGCGCTTCTACAGAATTGAAACGAGATTTTGTAGTCGATAAATGGAGTTTTCAGATAAAAAAAAAAACAATGATTTCAACTGATTTTTTTTTTTTTTGCCAATTTTAATAAGTTACAATGGTATCTTCCAAATTATGCAGTCGAAATTACCGAATTATTAAGCAAAACAAATTGCTGAATTATTAAACAAAACAAATTCTATCGTGTTAGCAGGTAAAACATTGCCGCCATTTTGTTTAAATAAAATTATCTATATATATATCTATATATATATCTATATATATATATATATATATATATATATATATATATATATATATATATATATATATATATATATATTAAAAATACAAGG